>NC_034012.1:591770-696972 GCF_000346465.2 Prunus persica
CAATTTACACATCATATCAGAAATATGACACTCTACTTGCAAATTGCAATATATTAAACTCGTTTTGACACAGTCAAAATGGCATTGTCTTTTTATAAAAAATAGTATCTTATTGCTTGATTGATTAATCCAGTCAGTTATCAAAGCCTTAGAATTCATTGAAAGCATTTGTATTTAAATCAACTTTTACCTCGTACCGCTTTGTTCATGGTCAGGTTCAATTGTAAATAAAACAAGGATTAAATAAATAAAATTTCATTTTAAATTAACAAGGTCCAGGCTCATCCCCCAGGGCTGTAGCACCACAGATAAGGCCGAGCTCAAAGCCCCACCAACCCCTACTTACTTACTTACACAGAGGCAGACCGAGAGAGACTAATCAAAGGTAAGCTGGTCCCACAGCATCACAACCGTCCAAGTAATCCTATCCACGCACTCTGATACACTGCATGTACAGATAGTTAGTAGCCCTGCGCTGCACGTGAACATTGCCCCCAATCAGAACCCAACTTTCGTAATTTCATACATCACCCTAACACCAACTCCAATGCCTCTCTCTCCTTTATGAATAAAACCTCAGCAACCCTTCAAAGTCCAAAACCTCTATCTCTGTCTTCTCTCTCTGAACCTCATCGTCATCAACTGTAAGTCTTTGATTCACCAATAGGCAACAACCATGAAGAAGCTCTACCGGAAGGGCACGGTTCATCCTTCACCGCCAATCATATCAGACCACCTAGCCTTCCTTCCCGCTACCATCCTCACCCTCGCGGCGGCTCTGTCGCCCGAGGACAGAGAGGTCTTGGCTTACCTCATATCCTGCTCCAACAGCTCTGTCAACTTATCATCATCGTCGTACGGTTCACGTAAGTCCACCACAGCCTCTGCAGCCAAAAAGGGCCCTGCAAAAGGCAGTGGGAGCGGCGGTGACCACCCGGCGCGGTTTAACTGCGACTGCTTCAGGTGCTACAAGAGTTACTGGGTCAGATGGGACGAGTCGCCGAATCGGCAACTGATCCACGAGATCATCGATGCTTTTGAAGATGGGGTGTTGGCTGAGAGTAAAGGGCAGGCAAACTCAAAGTATAATAATAATAACAGTAGGAAGGAGAGGAGGAACAAGAGGGGTCATAATGGTGGGTCATCGGGTGAGTTGAAGCGGTCCGAGTTGAGTTTGAAGAAGAAGGAGCTGGCTCAGGCTCACATGGCGGATCAAGAGACTAGTGGTGGTCGTGGTGGAGAGGTTGATGAAGAAGAGTCAGAGAAGAGTTCAGTGAGAAGGTTTGTGAGCTTTGTTGGAGAGAGGATATGGGGTGTGTGGAGCCAATAAGTTTTCCCTAATCTCAAAGACTACATCAAGCAATAATTAAGTTATAATATGACTTAATTATGAGGTGGGTTTAGTTAATTCCATCTTCTTCATATCTTCATATCTTCATGATGTGTCTTTTCTTTTGTTTTGTTTTTTGGCCGTAAATTACCCTTTCAAGTACATGTAAACAAAAATGGGTAATTTTAATTTTGACCTCTGAGTCATCACAAATTAGTTTGCAACAACTGTGACTGAGGGACTCTGACTCTTGAGTGTTTTGTATTTTGATGGTGCATGCAAAAATCTATTATTTTGATCACATCAGCTCCTGCCTGAAAGGTTTTTGGAATGAGAGCACAGCACGGGGTGGCTTATATCTTTGCCAAATCGCCAAATGCCTTGGCTTCCCATATTTTGGCATCAACATAATGTTGGAAACTGTACACAAATTTTGATTCCAACACATAATCTCGAGTCGTAACTAGTTGCGATGAGAAGAAGAGGTAGGTGTCTCGCAGAGTTAGGCGTCGCACTGCACTAGCACTAGGCAAACACAACAAAGTTAGGCTTGGATTAAAGCAAAGGAGCCAAAAGAGTTCCCCACTATAAACTCCAGTCCAAACCCTCCTCACCTTCTTTTCGTTGTTCCCCAAGCCCATTTATTCCTTCCATAATTGATTAATTTAATATATAACATCACCTTTTGTGGACGAATTTACCCCTTTTCCCCAAGCTCAATACTTTTGATGATGAACTGAATCGATTGATGCTTAATGATTATAAACAGGAAAAGGAAAATGGGTGGTCTTTCTATTGATTGAGAGTAAATTGGCTTCCTTTTGAGGCAAAAGGTGAGGGAGAATTGCAGTTTACCAAACCGAAAGAAAAAGGTCATCCACACTTTTGTGTTTAGTTTTAGACTAAATCTCATTTATCTTTTCAAAACAAACCACGTACGTACTTTAAACAAACAATTATGGCAAGATGGAAAGATAGATGATAAGGCCTATTGGTAACTCCAGTATAAATATTCTAAGTGGAAGTGGACTTTTTAACAACATAATTAAAGAAGAAACTCCCTCTAATTAACCTTGCACAGTTGCACCTAATTACCAACAATGAGACACTTGTAAGCATATATATGCCTTCTCCATTAAGAAAAGTGCATTATTCAGTTGATCGAATCGAAATAAAAAGGGCATTTGGGTAATTTTGAAAAAAGGAAACAGAATATTGTAATAATAAATATTCTCTGAAATTTTGCACCCTGATTGTTTTTTTTAAAAAAAATAACTAATAAAATTTGGTACAATAAATGAGTGAGAGAGTATCTTTGGAATGCACATCTTAGGTTGGTTTGGGGCCAATAAATAAATACCGAACCGAAATTAGGGGACAATTAGCCCAACTCTCGGTGCCTCCAGCACATATTCCCCGACCATATAGCTTAACATGCACCTACGTATCATCATCGTACACGTAGCATGGAAAACCTCGGATGTGCCTGAATCCTGCGTTATTTTGACGGTCTAGATTTATCGTTAAACTAAACCCATCCATACATGTTTTCCATTAGGTGGTTAACAAACTTTAGTTCAAGATGGTGTGAGTTGAGTTTACTCTTGAAATGAATAATGCTTCAAGGATTTATAAACAAAACAATAAAGTTGCAAATTATAGGTCCCTAATTTATTATTATGTATAAGTGATGGTTTAAATCCATCTAATTTATATAGAGATTCGGATGCTCACTTGATGTCGTTTTTTAGCTTTGTTCTCACGCATTTCATTTGGCTAAATGATTTAATGTATTTATTTCTTGGCGAGCCATCCAAAATTCTTCAGACCACTCATGATGATAATGCAGAAAATAAGAGTTGGATTTGGATTTTGGAATGGGTCAAGGTCAACAACTTATAACACTTAGATCAAGTCCTCAAATAAAACCTCCAAGAGCAGGCAGGCTCATGCTCATCCACAATTCAGAATGAACAACATCTCTTGGCTTTTGTTGCAAACTTTTTAAAGTTCACGTTATGTTTGTGATGCAGATAGCAACTGAGCTTTTCTCCACTCATCACATATATATATATATATATATATATATATATCAACCTGAACCTGACATGTTTTACTGAGCGTTGATTTCGTTTGTAGCTTTCACAAAAGTCTTATTAAGCCTTAATTAGACCCAAACAAAACGCTTGCATGCAACATATGCATAATGCATGCATGAATTAGTCAATACCAAAAAGCAGATTCTTTCTTTTTGGTCCACAGTATCAAATTGAAATGCTTTTTCCCCAAGTAAGAAAACAAAAACCCATGGGAATCCATTATGTATGTGAGATCAAAAAGCAAAATGCTTTTCTTTTCTTAAACACATGACTCATGAGCTATGCTGTGTAAGATTTTTCTATTAATCACCAATATATATCAATCATTTCATTCATGGTTTGTCAAATGAATTTCGAATTCACGATCAAATAATTGAAGTTGGCCAATGACAAGTTGACAACCAACCAGTGAAGAAGATTCCTCATATTATTTTTATACCTGGAGGGATTTCTATTTCACTTTTGTGATTGGAATTCTATGATTTGAACGACGTTGGACAAAGAACAAATCTAATCTTTTCCTTTTTTTCTTTTTGTTTAATACTCAGAATTCTATATCTGAACATTCACATCAAAGTTTTTACATTCCTCACATACAGTTACATAAGATAATTAAAAGAACATCATGTTAAAATTATAATGGACTCATTCATTGACTCATTTGACAGCCTTTTATGATGGAAATAACAACAGCAATACCTTGTAATGTGGACTTAGGCTTGTACAGGTACAGAAGAAGAGCTCATGGATACACAGCCCTTCAAGCGTTCAATAATGACATTTCTGCTCACCAGCCCGGAATGGTGCGTCAGAGGAAGGCCCTCCTTCACACACTCATCATACTTCTCCAAAGCAGACACAATGTCGCTAAAATCCGGCCGCTTCGAAGGGTTTGCTGCCCAACAGCGCTTGATCAGGTGCGCAAGCGCCGGTTGACAACTAGCCGGCATTGGAGGGCGTTCATTCTGCCGCATCAAAATAAATTTATGCTTATTTCCTCCAATTTCAGCAATTTATTTTTTTTCACGTGTAGCAGCAAACGAAAGATTGATTACGCACTTGTAACAACTTTAAATAGGAATCTTAGTCTATAAGAGCTTTGGAAGCCCCTACATAGATGTAAACTGATGTAGCAGCTTGCATTGCAGCATATATATAACCAAAACCACATCTTAATTAATGAACAATTCCTGTTCATTCAAAGCAAATACATTTTTCACTAGAATGTTTTTAGTCCATTAGACAATTTAGGATCCAAATTATGAGAAATCCAGAATTGAAAAATAGTATATATCAAGTTAGACAGCGAAAAAATGCGTAAGACCTAAGCATATTTCAAGAAAGATGGTATGGAATATCTTTTGACTCTAATGAAAGGATGTGCAATTTGAGAATAACCATCTCACCTTTTCAGCCACAGCAAATGCAGCCTGCACAGGGGTCATTCCTTGAAAGGGAAGCAAAGCTGTTGTCAGCTCCCATAACACAATCCCGAAACTATAAACATCAACCTTCCGAGTACAAGGTTTCTCCTTGATCATCTCCGGTGCCATCCAACGGTAAGTTCCCTTGTTTCCCTTGGTTTCCCGGCACTGTGTTTCAAGACACGATGTACCAAAATCTGCCACCTTAACCCTCATATCATCATTAAGAAGCAAGTTATTGGATTTGAGGTCCCTGTGGATCACCCCTTGAGAATGAAGATACTCCATTCCTCGGGATATGTCAAGAGCTAACCTCAGTATTGTTTCTGTTGAAAGAGAGTATGGCTCCTTCTTGTTGAGATACATCCTCAGCGTTCCTTGTGACATATATTCCGTGATGATACAGTACACAGGGGGCTTTTTACAAGCTGCAATAAACTGTGAACAAAAAGAGTTTACCAATTTAGCAACAAGATATTCAATAATCACATGTGCAAGTGTTGATGCAGAGTATTATTGGATTACACCCAGTCTAAAAGTAGACCACCGGTTAAAATGCTAATATATATTATATGCCAACATGATAAAACCAACATATAATCTCGGAGATTAAAGGCAAGGCCAAAGAAGATGTGGGATTTACATATTAAGAGCCTAACAGTGAGACAGTAGCCAACCCCAAAGTCTAGATAATTTAATTTGCTCAAAATTTCTTAGGATGTCTTTCTTATATTTGATCATCTAGACAACCAAACCAAACCAAGTTTGACAGAGGAGGATCAATGCCGATTTCCGCTAATCTGAAGTGGAAAAACAGATAGAGCTATACTTTTACTAACATGTTCTGATTTATAATAGTAATCTATAGATAATACTAGTAGTACAGAGCAGAGCCAAGGGACTTTGTTAACTAACTAGCATCCTCCAATACACTATTTTCCATGAACTTTTTTAAACATTTGAAAGCAAGAAAACCTTTAATTAATGTTACCAATAATAGTAGATGAATTTTTGTTTTTGGGAGTTGGAACATAGACCTTACCTGCACTATGTTGGGATGAAAGAGACGTGAAAGCAGGGCAACTTCAGACTTAAATTGCTGCTCAAGTAAGGTTCTGGTCTCCTCCCTCTGGGTTGGAATTCTCACCATTTTCACAGCAACAGCTCTCTGCTTGTAGATTCCACGATAAATCCGACTATGTGCTCCAGACGCGAACTTGTTGCCAATAAACAGCTGAGAAAGATCAGCAGTCCACTCCTCCTGGTCCTCCTTTGACACCTCCCAAGTTTCCACATTTTCCGACTCCAATATCATAGACCATGAGTCCAAGCTATCAAATCTCCTCCTCTCCATGCTGTCCATGTCAGAATTGAACTGGGGTCTCGATGAGGAAGGGTTTGGTAAAGACTTGCTCTTCGACTTTCGAAGACCAAGTGCATGGAAACATGAGGCCGCCATTGCGGTTCTAACTGAGGTGGTTCAATAAGCCCTTTAAGGAAAATTGGTATTATTATATGAAATATGGCAAGTCTTCTGTCAAAACAAACAATCAAAAGGTATTTTCCTTCTGAACGTGTGAATTGATTTCAGGAAGTGCATGAACAGATTCCGAAACATGGGTCACGAAATAGAGTGGATTACATATGTGGGTTTTCATCAAGTAACGGAACAGGGATGTTATCAAGGAATAAGCTTCAAATTTCTCAGAGAAAAAACACAAACATAGAAGAACCAAGAGACTATTTTCCATTAAAAAGATAGGCCAATTGTTGTGTATCAAAGGAAAAACGAATGAGTCGAAACCTTGTGCTTGTGATGAAAGTGAAACACATGGAAAGGAAGATGAATTGGTTTCATGGTTTCAAGGATTAGAAGCAAAAGAAGAGAGACTGCATGAAAATGAAGATTTTGCAGATGAAGAGAGAAAGGGGTACGCAGATTTTCACGGTTGTTTTGTTTGTGATAGGATAAGGAGGATTAGGTCGTTCAGCAGTAGAAAGATGAATTCAAAGGCAGAGATTTCAGGGGTGGCTCGTGATTGCTCGGTTCAAAAGTATACTTTTTTTTATTGGTTTGAGAGAGAGAGTCCAGCCAGCTACTCTGTTATGTTCTGTTTCTGTAGCAGGTTCTTTTTAGCATCATGAATGCTAAGTGGCCACAGTGGCAAAGGTTTTTTTAGATTTGCTGTTCCTGGAAACTTGGGATATATCCCAATTCTTTAACTGTAATTAACAGTAATGCCACTTCTGCTTTGCACACATGTCATACAAAGGGGGCTTCAAACCCAAAATAAAAAGGCAAAAACAATTTATTTTAGTGGTTGACTGAATTTGAATTTAACCATTGTCAAAATTAAATAATTGCATCAACAATTCATTGTTCATCTTGCTAAGCGATTTGGGATTTAAAGTTGCCCAAATGAAATGATCTATTACTCTCACCATCATAGGATATGATTGACAATGCCTAATCTTGTTTATGTCCTTATTAATTTATTTGTTAATGAAAATTTGATGATTCTGTGAATATTTTTGCCTCTTCTTCTTGAAGAAACTTGGTGATGGTTCTGATAGTCTGATTTATGTCAATACTGTACCAGGCATAATACTTGGTCAGCTGCCCAGCTTAATGGGCTTTAAAATACGTGTAACGTGGCAATGCTTGATTTCATATGTTTTTTTTATGATTTACGTGTTAATGAGAACAAATCTTTTACATACGCGGCCGTGCTATCTGCTCCAACAAAAAACCAGAAAAAAATTATATTGAATATTTAAATGGTATAGCCGTGCGGCTATACTTTATAAATATATTCAAATATTTTAATAGTATAGCCGCCCGGCTATACTTTGTCAATATATTCGAATATTTAAAATGTATAGCCGCGCGGCTATACTATTTAAAATTCAGAACCGTACAGAAGAAAAATTTGCAGCAGCCAGTTCACTATCGGTGTCATATTCTGTTCCTCGTCTTTGTCGCTTTTCCTCTTTGCGCCCAAGTTTATCAATTTGCCGTTGAACAGTAACCCGAAAACAGAAGTGCAATGCTTCATTCCATATGTTTTGATGATTTATGTGTTAATGAGAACAAATCTTCTGCAGAAGCTGTGCCATCTGCTCCAACAAAAATTCATGGGTAGAAGGGAGCTGTTAGATAATACAAGGAATCGAATGCGTGGTTACTGTTGGAGGAAATGGGCTTCGCCCGATTTAAGCCGACAAGTACATAACATAAGAGCAAGTTGGGCTGCGGGATCAACCCTGTTTGGAGGAATGCCCTCTGCAGATGAGGAATTGGACAAAAGTCGGATGCTAGTTCAGAACTTTGATAGAAGGTTTCCTGGTGGCATTGGTTAGTATATCCCCACTTGTAGGAGGTGTTGATTCATCCTGCCTTTCTCCAGTTGTTGGCTGGTTTGGGCCTAGACAGAAAAATATAATATATAAATAGTATAGCCGCCCGGCTATACTGTATAAATACATTTGAATAATTTAATAGTACCGCCGACCGGCCATACCTTATTAATATATTATAATATTTTAATAGTATCGCCGCCCGGCTATATTGTATCATGTGAATATTTAAATGGTATAGCCGTGCGGCTATACTGTATTAATATGTTAGAGCATTTTAATAGTATAGCCGGGCGGCTATACTTTGTCACCCAACCTCTCTTAAGCTGGCTTGGGCTTTCCTTGGATCCGGGCCGCCTAAAATTAAAGGCCTATATTTAAACAGTATAGTCGGCGAATATTTAAATAGTATAGCCGCGCGGCCATACGATTTTAATATTTTCTAATATTTAACAGAATAGCCGAACGGCTATACCATTTTAATATATCGAATATTTAAACAGTATGAAGCTTACACAGAAGCATCCATCAGTGCTCTTTCCTCTTCTGGTTCAAGCATGTTCTCCCAAAACGTAGAACCAGATGTATCAGCTGGCGAAGGTTGTATGTCTTCACCTTCAGAAAGTTTTGATTGAGAAGCCAGCTTAGATCATAGGAGCCACTGCATGTACCCTGGGATGGGGCTGAGAGTCACAAATGTCTGATTTTAAAGGGAAGAAAAGGCCATGTGTCAGAGAGCAAATCCATGAGCAAGACTTAGACAGAAAAGTATGATAAATATTATATATCCTCAAATTTTTAAAAGAGACTGAAGCACTTACAGAAATATTTGTCATTTCTCTTTTCACAAGTGTGATCACGCATTTGATTAGAAACCTTCCCAGGTTGATCCCTTGTAAGCCAGGCTGTGTGGAATTTTTTCAGTATTCATATCAAGCAATGGTAGAAAAAAACCGAAGATAAGAGGTCAATTATTTTATTTAAAAGGAATTTCTGAATAAATATATATCAGAAGTCCTTAATAGTGCGGGATTTCTCAATGATATATATAAGAAATCCATATGTCTCAAATTTCAATCACCTATTCGACAGATTCAGTCCCACCCAAACCCAACCCTAAAACTCCTCCAACCTTTGATTTCGAGATATCATATAAAAGTGGTGATGGCGGCCCGGCGTAAGAACCCACAGATTGAGAATGTTCTGAAGATGCTTCCCTCGAGCATTCGCTGCACCGCTTGTAGCACTGTCATGGCCAAAGACACCAAGTTGAATTCCCGCAAAGAAGAAGCCCTCGGCGAGGTACTTACTTGGGTTATTATTCTTCTTTAATCTTAATCTTGTTCGTGTTTTGAAGCTTTAATTGGCCAGTTCATCTCTCGTTTTGCTCTCTCTTAGTTCTAGTTCTAGGGTTTGTTTATTTTTGTTGATGATGGAAGCTCTCTCTCGCTCTAGGTTTTGAGAGCTTTGGTGTTTTCTAATTGGTCAGGTTTAAATTTCATGCGATACACACTACTAATTGTTGCATCATTATTTACAGGAGTTTTGGGAGGTTTGGAAGGATCACACATTCAGATTTTGCTTCAGTTGTACCCAGTGCTCGGCTGAGATCGTCATAAGGTCAGACCCACAATATTCACACCTTACTGTTGAGGCCGGTGCTTCGAAATTTTATAGTCATTTTATCCCTTGGCATCCCCCTAGGGTTGAGGAGGTAAAAGAAAGGAACTAAAGATTCTGCCTACATACATCCAGCTATATACATATATATGCATGCATGCTTCATGTCTTTCTGTTTTTATATTGTCTTTTATTGTATGTTATCACAATTACTCAATCCACACGGACCCAAACTGGCAAGAGAAAAGAGAGGAGGTCTTAGTTAACAGGGTATATGTACTAGTTAGCAGGTTTTCAGATTCCCTAATCACATTGCTGCTGCTGCTTAAATAATGACTCAAATCATATATGCTTATTTCCATTTCAGATACAACAAATTCAGAAAAGGAAGATTGAAGAAGCGGGAGATGCCATGAAATCTTTGGATTTCAAATGAGAGATTTAGCAGTTTTCCGTCAAGGTATAGATTCCTTATTATTTGTAATCAGATTCATAGCCGATCGATGTGATAATGCATGTAGTTTGCTAAGGTTGGGCATGTGACTGATCATTTAGGGCGGAATGAATTGTGGACTTTCCTAAACAAAAATATATACAAGTTGGTCCTACATTCCATGCTTCCCTCCAAAAACGGATTGCTAATTTATCTAGTTTTCATTGTCATTGGTTTATTTGATATCCTTATGTACATTAACGTGTTTCTTAACTTAAGAGTTTTTGAGATGTACGCAAGTTCATAAAATATTTTGACTTTTGTGTTGATAGAACGGAGGGCTAAGACATATGTGTATTTTTTCAGATGTGTGGTTTAGTAATGCAATACCTCCCACTCCTACATTCCCTTGTTTATGTTTGTTTAGGTATTCCGATTCAAACACCTTACAATTGACTAAAAACTAATGTATAATGATTAAAGATTTACTTACCATTGATGACTTCCCCCTCCTCCATCAATGCTACAATTTGGATATCTCATTGGTTCATTCATATCTTATAGTTGGTTACTTTGGTTTTGAATGCATGATGATCTAATCTTGTATACCCCTTGGAGCTTTATGGCTCTTTCTAATCTTGTTTTCAATACATGGGATGATGGAATGGAATGGAAATGTATGTCCATAATATTGGGTTCCAAGAATGATTGACTGATTCAAGTTCAACTATTACTTGTACCATATTTAATGCCCATCATGGTCATCACCCAACACTCATTTCAAACATGAGGCTGATTTTCAATAACTTTGTTTCACTCTATTACAACTCACCTAACGTTCCTTCTCTCTCTCTCTCCTCTCTCTCTCTCTCTCTCTCTCTCGTACACACTCATGCACACTATTTAATTATTTTCATTTGTTTGCATTCCCAATCCTTCTCCTGCTGCACCGACAACTTTTTTAATAACGATGGTAAATTCTTCTGAAATCTCAACCCAACAACAAGAGGCATTATAAGAGTCATTCTATGGCGAGTGTCATATATGTATTATAGATGTGGATTTTTATATGAATTATATGATTCATCTGAATAGTAATTTATAACCATAGATGGTTTCATGAGGAATGAAGTTGAAAATATATTGGGTCAATTCCCGGTTCGGCCTATTGGGCCACAGGGTTAATGTTGACTTAGATCCTCCATTATGCAACTGCTGACCAATAGGCCCACAGTCCAAATTTATCACACACAAATACAACTAGAAAGTTTGAATTCAATCTTTAAGAAGAATCTAGATAACGTAATTTCAAAAAATAAATATAAAAAAACAGGAAAAACGTAATTTCCGAATGAGGATGCGAAGAGAGAATCCCTTGTAAAAGAAAAAGCGGAAAAACCTTTACCGGCATCACAAACCTTCTTCAAGTATCAAATAAATATTAAATTGCTGCCAAGTCCGAGCCCACCACAACATCTTGACCAAATTACCCTTGCAAAGTTGGTAATACTTTTCAAATTTACCTTACCCCTTTCACAACTTCACAACGAACCAAATCTATTTCCATTCACTCATAATCTTAATTTCTAACTGTATGTAATTAGGTTAGGTCTGTTTACCGTTTACTACTTTGGATTGGAGGAGTGCATATGTTTCGCTACCGACGTAATTGGAAAATCAAATTCCAATGTTGCCCTTTTGGGTTTATAAACCACATTGTTGTGTGTACTCCATAATTGTGAGTGTGACAGAGAGACCCATTCTGCCAAAATCATTGTATTAAAAGCAACAAAAAAATAAAAAATAAATAAAAATCAATGTCTTGGATGATCTGTTTTTTTATATTGAAAGTTGGCATCAACCCCAGCACCAGCATACATATATGATTTACAACTAATTCGTGTATTTTTGTCTACCGACTATAGTTCCTGTAAATCTAATCTTCATTGCATTGAATTGGATTTAATGAGATTATATTCGCCCTTAGTTTATAAATCCCCAACCATCACAATTTAATAATCAATTTATTGTGCATAAGCAGAATCTAAGAAGATTCTAATATTTTGAAGATTTTATGGCAACCATAGAACCCCATTTCATTAACTCACAACAAACCCAACTTTTTGGTGGGATCTGGACTTATAAGATTGACGGTGAGATATCATGAGTAATTCTATAGTGAGATTTTATCTTTTAATCGTTGAATTAAATTGATTAACTTCATCTAAAGACCATATATAAAATCATCACTATAGAATTCTTAGAATTATCATATCATATGGGCTATATGGAGGGAGGGTAATTTGCCTAATTGGGTTTTAACATCATATTCTAAAAACCCATCATATTTTATAAATATGGAGCAAATGTGAGTTAAGTCAATTGACCAATATAGCGTACATATATATCATTTTATTCAAATTTTAACCTCCCTTATATATTAGAATAGTTTAGAATATTGTCATAACAAAAAATAAGAAAATTCCACGACATTTTGAATGTCATTAATTAAACGTACTCTTACTATTATTATTTGATGAAAAACAGAAGAATGGAGTGATGGATGTTGTTTATTAACTGCAATGGGTGTGGCGGAGATGAAGTGAACAGCTCAGCTACAAAAAGGAGCTTGAGGGTAAAAGGGTAAAATCAAAGGCAGACTGTACGTATGTGGGGTGGGTACATTATACATACATGATATGATACATCACATGAAGGCTTTGAATGAAGGGTTGAAGAAGGCAAGAGGAGAGGAGAGGAGAGGAGAGGAGCAAGCAACCAGCCATCATCATCATCCAAATGGGAAAAACCCAATCAAGTAAACTCGCTGTACCGCCATTTGAAGACAGGGGACACACACGTCATTATCACAAAGCCACAGACCCATTTCCGTCATTTGACTAACCTCCTCCCTCAAACACCACCATCTTCGTTCACACACACGCACACACACTGACACTCTCCTCCTCAGTCCCCTCCTTCACTCGCTTTTTCTCTACTTCTGCAGCTGCTGCTGCTGCTACACACACACTCTCTCTCTCTCTCTCTGAAAAACCCAAAAAGCCCAATGGGGAGCCGAATCCCATCGCACCAGCTCAGCAACGGGCTGGTGGTGTCGGGTCGACCCGAGCAGCAGCTCAAGGAGCGCCAGCCCACAATGGCGTCACGCGCCGTCCCCTACACCGGCGGTGACGTTAAAAAGTCCGGGGAGCTCGGCAAAATGTTCGATATCCCAATCGCCGATCATCCTCCTCATCTCCCATCCAACGGTCCTCCTCCTTCCAAGCTCTCCGGCTCACGCCCTTCCTCCTCTTCCCAACACAACAGCGGATCCGTTCGATCGGGACCCAACTCCGGCCAGATTTCCAAGAAATCCTCCGGGCCCTTGACGCCCCAGCTCCAGCCCACGGGTCTGATTACTTCTGGGCCATTGGGCTCGGGCCCACTAGGTTCCGGACCGAGGAGGTCCTCCGGCCAGCTAGAGCACACCGGGTCGATGAGCAAGGTGGTGTACGGGTCGGCCGTGACGACCTTGAGCGAGGAGGTGAAGGTGGAGTTTCGAGTATCGAAGGCGGCAGTGTGGGTGTTCATGGTGGTGGTGGTGATGGGGTTGCTGGTGGGTGGGTTTCTGATGGTGGCCGTCAAGAAGTGGGTGATTTTGGTGGCGGTTGCGCTCTTTTTGGTGCCCGTGGTGGTGGTGATTGTGTGGAATTACGCCTGGGGGAGAAGAGGGTTGCTAGGGTTTGTGAGGAGGTACCCTGATGCTGAGCTTAGAGGTGCCATTGACGGACAGTACGTCAAGGTCACCGGGGTAATTTCACTCTCCCCCATCTCTTTCTGATGCTCGTTCTTAAAATAATTCAGCTTAACTTTGTTATTTAAATTAGATACACTTAATACTTTCCCAATTTGTTATTTTTGAAGATTTTGATTTTGGGATACTTGCTGATGCTACTATATGTTGTTTTTTCTGTTTTGATTTATTTGGTACAACGTTTATTTATAATTTAGTCTTGAGACAGAACACGTCAATTGTTTGATTTTGACAAATACTAAGCTATATTATTATTAAGAGTTTGGGTTATCATCACTATCGGTGTCAATTGGGGAAGGGAATCTGGGTACGAGTCCGCTTTGACCCAGGAGGCATAGATTGCCATTTTTCATGAATAATTGTGGTTACCGCGACCATTTGCATTGGATGCTGTAACAAGATGTTCTGCAAAATGTTTCCAATTTCTTCTGCTCATTTCCTTGTTGTAGATATTAGGGCATTCAGAACCACCTAGGAATGAGATTCATCACAAGTGCTCTTTTTATTTTACTATGATGGGGTTTGGTTTTTCCTTTTTATGTTTGTTTTAATCCGTAGTAAATATATGATGGAGATCTCTTTATGTAGGTTGTTACCTGTGGCAGTATTCCTTTGGAATCGTCCTACCAAAGGGTACCTAGGTGTGTATATGTTTCTACAGAGTTATGCAAATCTAAAGGATGCAGCGGCAAGTCGGAAAATAAAAAATCTAGACATTCAGAGGTTAGTTGTCAGATTATGTTCTGAATTATGTTGAGGTTCAAAGTTTGGCCAATGGTGATTCTTAATACAAATTTATAACTACTGCACTATCAATCAGACGTGTATCTGTTATGGAAACCCGAAAGAATGTTTACATATGAGGAGGGCCTTGAAAATGTACATACACTAGGTAGAGTCGAGCTTTTTAGGCATTCAGTAGTTTCAATTCAACCATCTTTGGCTCTCTTACATGCATGTTTCTGGGGGGTGTGGAGCAATAATATAGTCTAATTGACCTGAATTCCCTGAAGAAGTAAATGATTGCCATCTTTGCAATTATTTTACCCCACCAAAAGACTGCATATGCATTTTTCCTGTTTACCTTCAATCAGGTTCGTTGGTACAGAAAACAGTACCTTCAATTGTCTGTAATACTAATATCAAAAGCTAATTTTATGATTATTTTGAACAGAAATATGTGGCTGATTTTTACATATCAGACTTCCAATCTGGGTTAAGAGCGTTAGTGAAAGCTGGCTATGGGGCCAAGGTTGCCCCATTCGTAAAACCAGCCACTGTAGTGGATGTCACAAAGGAAAACAAAGAGTTATCTCCAAGTTTTTTGCAGTGGCTTGCTGAGCGCAACCTTTCTACTGATGACCGCATAATGCGCCTCAAAGAAGGGTATGCCACTTTTCTATTTCTAGCCCCCTCACAACTTGTGGATGTTTGGAAATTTTTACTTTGAACTTGTAACTAGAAACTTATATAGGATTATGCAATTTATGAGATCGTTTACAATTTATAGGCTTTTAAGAGTGTTTTTTCTTCGTCAGGTATATTAAAGAGGGAAGCACCGTAAGTGTGATGGGGGTTGTAAGGCGCCACGATAACGTGGTCATGATTGTTCCTCCAACAGAGCCTGTTTCAACAGGCTTTCAATGGTTACGCTGCCTTCTCCCAACCTATGTTGAAGGCCTCATTCTGACATGCGATGATAATCAGAATGCTGATGTGGTTCCTGTGTAGATATATTTAGCTTCATGATAGTTTTGTTTATAAGTGGATTTTGCATGTAAAAAGTTGAAGGGTGAAACTGAAGGAGAAAGCGGATACCACCACCAGCTCTGTTCTTTCCTTTCCTGGTTAAGTGTATGTAATTTCGCCTAAAGACAGTTCAGAGAGAGAGACCGAAGATCATCAAATAATCAAGGTTAAGCCTTCTCTGAAGGTGGTAGTGCAATAGGGAAAAAGGATCTACAACTACCCTTTGATGAAGTTCCTAGATGATGTAACGTCAGAAATCAGGATGCTCTGGTTTCATGTACATAAGTCAATAGCTTCATAGAGTGCCCAAAGGGGTTCGGCTGCCTTCCGTCTGAAGCTCAATTTTAGTACAAAAAGTAGTTACTAGGGTTTCTGTTGTTTTCTTTTCCATTATAATCATCTGCCATCATGTGTATTTTTGTCTTAATATCTCATGTGTATTGTTTGTGACAAGCTGAGCAATGTTAAAATTCTTCTCAGCATGGTTTGTACTTCGTAGTGTTAATGCTTCCTGCCCTCCCCAAGATTGTATATATTGCCCTTGTGAGATTACTAGTGTTATTATTTATTAGCACTTTATTTTAGGAGATGGGAAAGAATAACTACACTCTCAAATGCGAAAACTTGACCATGAATGAATAGTATTATGGGTTAATTCTATTGAAAAGCCAAAGAGTACCGGCTCAGAAACACCAGTAACATGACATTTTTTGTTTACACTTCATCCCTCCCAAATCCTTATTGATATTTGCTTCTTAACAGTAAATATAAAATTCACGTGTTCTTGTAACTAGTAAGCATTTGAGCCGCCAAAACACACAGATAAAGAACGGAACTATAGTCTAGAGGGCATCCCTCCAGCCACCACCAGAGTTTCTCCCGTTATGTAAGAAGCATCATCCGATGCCAAAAAGGCAGCGGCAGCAGCCATGTCTCCAGTGGTACCAAGCCTGTTAAGTAACGTCTGCTCCTCGAGGGACTTCCTCTGCAATAAATTACCATTCAAATTTAGTCAACGGCAAAGGTCAATGCCCATTGCCCAAGATCCCTAGGAACTATATACTATATATGCAAAGAAATATATAGATATATACATACCACAGCATCAGTTTCTGTAATGTATGAAGCAAAGTTTGTAGGTACAAAACCAGGAGCAACACAATTTACACGAGTATTTGGGGCCATATCAGCAGCAAGAGCCTAAAGTAAAGACCAGCAAAGAATAAGCAGAAGAAATGCCTCGCTTGTGATTTGATGAAGAAATAAATGAGGTGAAACATGAATCATGTACATACCTTGGTTAGCCCAAGAAGAGCTGTTTTAGTGACCCCATACATTGCCATGGAAGCTGGTGGATGGTAGCCAGCAATCGAGGAAATGATAACAACTGAAGAACCCTTCTTCAAGTGAGGATCTGCGTCCTGTTAAATAATTAAGTTGTATTATAACCTTGAATATATTACACCAGAAGTATTATGCACATGGAAAATGCAAAGAGAGGATCAAAATAGCTTATTCCAAAGCTCAAGCAGAAATTTTCCATGGGAAAAGAGCTCACGATGAGTCATGGCTCCTCAAGCTTGTCTACCTATGGCATTTTACCTTCAGAAGAAGTATAGAAGCTTTGACATTTATTTCCCATAGCTTGTCAAGCACAGATTCTTTGGTTTGCAATATGGTATCAATTGATGGATTTGCAGCAGCATTTGATACAACCACATCTATTTTTCCATATTTCTGCAAACAAACAAGAAATTTCAACCATTCGACAAAATGGCATTGAAGAACCATTTGAAATAGAAACAGTAACTGTTTTCAAGTAAAAGAGATAATCTGTAGCCATCACAAAGATAACAGCTTTTTAACTCATCTGTCGTTGAATTTGAGACCTCCACAAGTTGATTTTTAAACCTAAACAAAACTTTTACATCCCACATTTGTCTCACAACTTTCAGTTTATATTTTCCATCATGCTTGGAAAATAAGTGGCAAATCAAGGATTCAACAAATGATCTTACCTGCACAGTCTTGCTTATGAGGTTCTTCCTCTGTTCTTCATTTGACACGTGACAAACGACTCCAAACACTTCAATTCCTCCAGCTTTAAGTGTTTGAACTGCTTCATCAACGTTTTTCTGGAAAGATTTGATTAAGCATGAAACAACTCAACACAACTATTCAAAAACAACACAAAACTCAATACCACTTGCTGGTTGTGGAAGATAGCAAAAGGACCAAAAGTACAGATTCAAACATGTACCATTTTAGCTCGATTGAACTTGAAATGTATGTGTAATCCATAAAACTGATGCAATTTTAAGTTCATGATACGCAAGATTTCACTAATTTTTCCTCTCTCCCTTTCTCTCTGGAATTAATTTAAGAGAGGGGGAAGAAATCCAATTTGATGGAACAAATTGGTCCAATCATCATCTGAGCTTTGCCATTTTGAAAAGCTAAATATACATTACAAACTGAACATTTGATATCATTTTCAGCAACCACATAACGAAATTCAGCGTTTCATCTTTCGATCCCAGTTTCCACAGAAACCAAAAAGAAATCATATTTGACTAGAAGCAACGATAATCCGGATGAATTTCATGAAAAAACAAAAGGCCAAAGATGTAAAATTACCTGCTTGCGAGAGGAGATAACAACAGAGGCTCCTTCCAAACCGAGTCGCTCGGCGATGGCGAATCCGATGCCCTGAGTGGAAGCCGTCACAATCGCTACTTTGCCTTCGAATCTGCTCCCAATCTTCGATTTCTCCATTTTCTTGGGTTTCTCCGTAACCAAGTTGTCTTTTTTAGCTAAGCAGCGAGCAGAGACTTGTTTTTATTATTATTTATAAATAATTATTATTTTAAAACTGAAAATTATTGCCTCCTCCTGACCCCGAGGGGAAAACGGTTAAGAGTTTAAGAATTTTTACATAGTAATTATTTAATGTTAAAAATGGTATGATCCCTCATTCTTTGGCTAATTATTAGTAATTAGAGATAAAAATAGTGTCATTATACTGAAGCTCTATTGATTTATTATTGATTGGGAAGAGAAAATGGTAACAACTAACAACAGAACTAGTATATTGTGGTTCGTTCTTGAAGGCAGGCGTCGGCACGTTAACAGATATACAAATAGATGACCTTGATCTATCAGGCTATTGATATTTGTTTTAGGTTCCAATGAGATAGATATTAGAAAACTGATTCAGATTCAGAGGGTAAGAAAAGCCATTTCAAATTCAGTATTGAAACAATAAGCAAAAGAGAAAAGAAATGGAACCGTCATCCCACATACAGCTTAAGAAAAGCCAAAGCTTTCAATATGAAAGCCCAAATACCCAAATCATGTTCACATCTTACATGCCCATGGATGATGATGCATTCCAACTTCTGGGAATGCAACTCTCAAAAGGTATTCAACCAACAATAAAATGGATGGATGATCAAATATAGAACAATATAGTCTGATATACCATGCCATATATCTAGAAACCAACATTTTTAATCATAAGGATTTCTGAAATTCTTCAACAGTTCTGGGATTTCACGGCCAAGCATGTCATCTACAGCTTGAATCATTTTCGGCTTCAATTTCTCAAATTTATCGATGTTGTAACCTTTCAAGACCTCTTTAAAGTGCTCCACATCTGGAAAGTCTCCTGCTGGTAAATGGAAGTCCCTCTGAACCTGTTTTTGGAAAGCTTAATATGAGTAAGTATGCTTGGAATTTATAGGGGTAAAACTAAATAGTGTTAAAGAGAGACCTTCGCAAATTCATCTTCAAGATTATCCATCAGTCGTTGTTGAGTCTTAGCTTTGCCCATCATGGCAGGCATCTCCTTTTTCAGATGACTAATTATATAGGCATGAGTCTTAGCAGCTCTAGCACGTTTAACAAATTCATTGATCTACAATATACAACATTAGAATCAAATTTTATCAGTGCAAGTCTAAGAACCTAATATAGAAATAAAAAAGGACACACTATACATCAATCAATATGCATCTACATCGGTATAAGCCATAAACGCGAGGCAAAGAGGAAAAGTAACCAAGTATTCTTTGGTATATCAACCAAAACAGTAACAGAAAATATCAAAATAAGACATATAATCTTACTCGTCGATCACAAGCTTTCTTTGGTATATCAACCAAATCTGCTAGTAGATTGTTTTGTTCTTTTTCGAAAAGTTCTTTACCCATAGGGCCAACAGCTGATTCATTGACAGGTTTATCATTAAATGATCTGCAAAGCCAAGAAAAACAAGAACATGATTGACTTAAATCAACTACGCATAAAACCAGCTTAAAGAATTAACAAATTCAAAACTAGAAAGCTTACCCAATATAAACACGCACAACTTCCGGAGTATTCAAAACTTTTCCAAGTGACCACATCAATGCCCCATAAACTCTCATCAACTACAATGTGTAATTGAAGAGTTAATAAGTTGAAAAGTGTTATCAAGAAAAAGTAAAATGCACAAAACCAAAACAACATATAAAGTAGAAGTGCATCTAACTTGTTGAGTATCAACTTGATCTGCTTTGTTTAGAACCACTCGAATCTTGTCATCATGACCACTTAGAGATGTAATTACACGTTTAAACTCATCACTGATATCAAGTTTATGAGGGTCGAACAGAAGAAGAATAACATCACATTTTGCAGCAAACCACGATATAGCACCAGTGAAATCATAACTCCTTTGTGTTCGTTGCTTTTCTCCCGATAGAACTCCAGGAGTATCAACAAATGTAATTTCATCTAGCAACTGTAATCATAAAAAAGAAAGATCAACATACTGATGAAAATGTAATACAAATATATGGTTAACAAAAAATTTCAACTCACTGGATGTGGCATTTCAGAACACTCAAATTTTGACAGAAATGCACCTCCAAAAGTTGCTAACCCACTAAAAGGCATGTCTGCATGAACGGCTATGGTATTTCCAGGAATACTCCTCTCATCAGGTCCAGACTAAGTACAAAAATATGAGTATCGTTCAGAATTACCAAGAACATTTGACACTTAATAAACCTCACATTACAAAGAAACAATGATAAACTTAATTAGTTTTAAAAAGGAATCATTGTTATTAAAAATTATACCATCACAGCAACAAATCTATCAGTAGTAGGTTCTGGACCAATATGAGCTCCTGTTCAAAGAAGTAAATGTTACGTCATTAAATGGTTTGGTTATCAATTAATCACTTCAAAATAAAATGAACGAGAACTTAACCAACCTGGATAGTTACATCTTAGCAAATGTTTGATAAACGTTGTTTTTCCAGTTGAATATTGTCCCAAAAGCATGACCATGGGCTTAGCATCAAAATCACTATTAGTCTGCAAAAAAATAAATCAGCCATAAATTTAGCAAATGCTCTACCTAAACAAAACATTACGCTAAGAAGAGCAAACCATATTTCATTCCCCATCCCAATTTGAATGATAAAGAGGTGGACTAACAAAATCATAAATATATATCCTACTAAATACATTAGAAGATATGAGACTCACCAATGATGGAGATACAAAGTCATTGAAGCGATAAGTAAGTTCCAATGGCTTTAGTTTTTCGTTGTACAATCTCTTCAAACCATCGGTTATAGATGTAACAGCAATAAGAGGTAGCTGAAGAAACGGATTTGAACAAGTCAAGCAATAAGAGAAGGCATCCCTTTATAAATATGAAAAACAAGTGGATATGTAGATCACAAGAATCAAAATAATAAGAGAGACAAGAAAAAACACCTTTAACAAAGATTTGGGAGTAAAACAATGAATATCAGTTACCAAATTTCAGGGTTAGATGTCTACGAAAAATACAATGTCATATCCGTGAATTAGAACACAGGGAAACTAACTACTTTTAACTGAATAAGCTTAGAAACTGGTTAGGGAGATAATTCAACTGAATAAAAAAATGTACAACGAGTATAAAGATACAGTCCTAACTGTAATTCAACCATCAATAAGGACGATAGACTTGCATCACTATCTATATATGCTAATGACAAGATTTTGGAAAGACGGCATGGCAGCAGTTCTAAAGCAAATCATTCAAAATAAGAAATTATCTCCAGTGGAAGAAAGGACATCTGATCTTACCTTCTTCACTGATTTTGAACCAAACCACTGAGCTGGTGGTTGAGATTGAATGCTTCCTACATCATTACCAACAAACAAACTTAGTAAAAGATTGTAACACATTTATTCACAAAAGTTAGATGGATTTTCTAACCATTTACTTCAAGTCCATTTGTCGTTGAACTCTTGGTTTTCTGTTGATATAGAATCAAGAAACTAATAAGTGAAATTCATCTTTACAGTGTAGGCCACAAAGTCAAGAAGTAAGAAAAAAGAAGATACTCACGGCGGACAGAGCATCCAAACCTTCCATAAGTGGAGGATTAATGTTTTCCCAGTCAACTGCAATTAAATAAGAATAATGTTTAGAGAGTTCTGAAAGCATAACATTCTTGTCAGCCTCAAGGAAAGGCTTTCAAAAAATGAATGAGACCTAGTCAAATTGTATACGTTGTATGGTTCTGAATTTATGCATGCAATGCAAAACAGCAAAGAAGTATTAAACAAATATATTCCACTTGCCTTCAGTTTTGAGGATGTCTGGGGTTAGTTCATGTTCTTGCGCCAAGGAAATCAGCTATCCAATTCGAACACAGAAGCGAGTAAGATTCTATTACAATAGCTAATATAACATATCCCAAATATTCTACACAAAAAAGAAATCATGTACAACCTGCATTGCAGTAATGAACTCTGTAAAACCTAAAAACCCCTGTCGCTTCTTGTCAGCAGTGGCCCAAACCTTCAATGATAAATGAGAAACAGAAAGTGAGTTTCAAACCCCATACATCAGATTGTCACATAGAAGAGGCTAAGAGACCAAATACAAGATACAAGCAAATTAGCAGCCAAAAACTACTGATCTGAGGGTAAAACCACAAAATCTTACTTTCCAAGTTCAATAAACTAGTTTAGGCTATAAAACAAACAAATTCATAAGCTAAAAGCACTGAAATGGAAAATAGCAATCAGCCTTATATCAAAGTGAAACTTAAAAACCTGCTTGAGTTCTTGTCGAGAAAGCTTAGACAGGGCGAAGAACTTAGTGGCTTCGTTACCGGTAATGCGACCATCTCCATCTGAACCAGAAAAACATAGCTAAGAATCAAGACCAATATTTGATTAAAGCTCAGTAAGAATCAGACGGAAACAAATTATACCTGAATCAACCAAGTTGAACCATTCCTGGTAAACCTTCTGGTACTCTTTCGGGCACAGACTGACGGGACCCATTTGAGAGCCAAAAGGAACTTAGAAATTTGAAAAACGAAATGAGATTATGAGAGAGGGCCAGAGCGGCTCTGTGGTTTTTATCTCTTTTTTCTCTTAACAGTTTTGGCGCTTGGGCGAAACGGTATTTTGCCAGTGGAAATATTAAAGCGGTTCGCATTTGAATTAAAGCCGGGGCCAGAGTCCCTGTGGAACGTTGAATCAGATTGATTTATATGATTTTTACGTTCCTGCCGGTGATAATCATGCTGGTGGACTTGGACGTCGAAACTGGGCCCCGCTTAGGAAATGAAAAAACAAGGTCTCAATCCGGCCGTTGGATTAATGCAACTGCGTAAGGAACAGCATAAGAAGGTGGGGGCGTCTGTACGTCATTCTTACCTAAGCTAATTTTTGTTTGGGGACAATAATAGAGGAGTGCGTAATTTGAAGTTTTGAACTAAAAATTCGAGCGCCCAGATGTTCAAATTAGTTTTTTTTTGGCCAAATTAGTTAAGTTCACCCAAAGATTTCATTTCCACCTCCGGCTCCTATAATTTGAAGCGGTAGTTCAGTATTATTCTATACTATAATTTATCTTTAAAGTATTTTCAAAACTTATAATTTTCATTTCTATTTCGATTTTTGAAATCTTTGAAACTACAAACATTTAAAATAAAAATAAAAAGTTGGGTACAGCTGTTACATTCTTTTTCTATCGTGTCAACGAACTCAATAATATATACTTTGCATGAAATCCTTCATTTACATATATAACCTCATGCAATATGAGACATAAAACTAACATACAATAACATGACCCCAAATAAGATTATAAAAAAATTAAGATCAAGAATACGTACTAATTACTTTAATATTAAGTCAATATAGCAACCATTTTCTTAAGATAAAGAATAATGACAATCACAAATAAACTTTCCGGTCTTTAAAACAACCAATTAAACTTTTGTTCTCCCTTTCACTTCAAAATAGACCCAAAGCAAAGCCATGTCCATGTCACTGCCTTTCACTTCAAAATAGACAGCACCAACTCTACGAAAGAACAAAAGAATATAAATATTATTAGTAGTTTGCTCTTGATGATGAGGAAATGTAAAATATATATATATATAATCACAGAAGCTTTGGCCGGCCTCAACCATACCATAACCATACCTTTGATTTGGAATTGGAATAAGATTTTCCACGTTTATTTGCACTATTTAAATGATTGACTGGTTGTTGTTGGGGCATATTGGGAAATTGTGATGCAGTTTTTTTTTCTTCTTTCACTTGCTCGAATATGTAAGTAAAACCTTCTCCCGATTGGGGGTCTTTTTCATCCCAATCCCCAAACTTGGGTATTGACGCTACTCTAGTATGCTGTCACGTTACAAATTTTGCACAAGATTATTAAAACAAGATGACCCTAGAGAAAGAAATCTCTGCTGTTATAAAGCGAGACCAAAAACAGTTAGGATTATAGTGTTTGTTCGGAAAGAGAACTCACAGTGTCGTGACTAAGAAGATCAGAGTGAGAGTGATGGCTACTGGTAGTACTCTTAGGCTTGCTCTGAGAATGGGACGTGCTGCTATGATCGCTTCCAGTTCCAGACGAAGCCAAACTACTCTTTCTTCTATCAGATCTCTCACGTCTGTGTCTTGACTGTTGCTGCTGCAACAGTGAATAATCTGAGTTGCTCCTTTCACTGCCAGACTCAGACATGTTACTCTTGCGGCTCCCTACAGAAGTCTTTCGTCGATGCGCCCCATGGCCTGCGTCTCCCCCAGTTTGGTCTGCTTTAGGGTTTGTCAAGGTTCTTGATGTGCTGCTGGAACTCATGCCATTGTGTGGAGGCTGTGCCGCTTGGAAATCAAGCATGGCCTTGAAGGCCTCTGGGTTCTCTTCAGGATCATTTGGGTTCCTCTTCACCCCATCTTTACGAGCGTTCTCAAAACAAGCAGTGTAGGATATATTTTCACTGTCCCAGTCCCCAAATTTCGGGACATGGGTTTTTTTCTGCAACGTAGTCATTTCAACAAGAAAGAAAGCTACTAATTACTTTACAAAAGAAAAACAAAAGTGAAAAGTTTAAGAGAGATCCTTTAAAAAAAAAAATAGAGAGAATGCTCTCGACCAAATAATAATATCGATGAGAAATTAATGTATACGAAACGAATCACGCCACTCAAAATCTAAAAATTTCAAATTTCCTAATTTGTATCAATCAAGCAAAGACATTAATTTACGGTATGAATTAATCATATAAATCCTTAACTAATATATATTCCTTAAGAAAATGAAATAATTAATTTCCCATTCATGAAGCAAAGAATTTATGACCCTATAACAATAAAAATAAGAAAATATATGTATGGAGTGAATCCAGTGATATCTAACCAACTAACAAAAACCACAATCAACATAAACCAATCACGATCAATTTCTTCACAAGAAGCACAAGTAGGTATAAGTCAAATTCCAAAACTCAAAAAAGCATATATAGTAAGAACATGACTTACGGACATAATATCGGGTGGATTAATTGTTGTAGAAATGATGGGTGAAGAAGAAGAAGAAGAAGAGGGGGTAGGAAAAAGAAGAAGAAGGTGGATCGATTGATCCTTTCTTGTTTTCAGACAATTGAGGACGCGTTTTGAGCACCAAGAAATTAAAGTTGGGGACCTGGACGTGCGTTAGAACATCGTCCATCCGATGGTTACAAAGTTTGCTAAGCTTATAAACCATTTAAATTATCTGTTATGGTTGCCATGAAGTGGCGGTTTTGTCGTCCTCTCTTGCTTCTCTTCTTCCTCGTCGGCATTCTCACCATAATTTTTTTTATATTTTTCACCATATTACACACATATATTACTCATAATATGTAGTCAAGTATATTAAAAGAAGAGTAAAATAAGTGGAATTATGCTTAGAAAAGTGCTCCTCAAGCAAGATAACAGACGACCGGATTATAAAAAATAAAAAACAGAAGAAAAGACCAAACCTCCTTATTTTCGGCAGCATTGCAGTTTGTGGATTGGTTCTCCATAGATCTCTAACGCGACACCAAAAACCAAAAAATGCTTGCTTAGATACAGAGACATGATTCCCTTTATATAATTTCAGATACGACAAATTGATAACTTACCCTATGGTTGGCCTCCGACGGTTATAGGGTTGGTCAGTGCAGAATTTAGCAACATTTAAATTGGTTTTTTTTTAATCGACGTTTCTTATGAAATAATAGATTTTCAACTAATGTGTTTTACTATTGTTTTGCTCCATCCTGGAAGTTCTAGCGGTTTAATAATCTCCTGATATTCAATAAATAATTATCGATTTCTATTCAATTCTCCTGATTTCCTCATAAATGAGTTGTTATTAACTTTTATTTCATGAAGATAATCCGTGAGTTGACTTCAAGTCATTACTATTTTGATTTCGTTTCTTTTTCTGAGTCTGAGTTATCGTAACTAATAATCATATTCCACGAGGTAATAATTATATTCTTTACTTTCTAATTTTGGAAAAAAAAAATGGTACAATTTAGAGCTTATATTAAAAATTGAACGGCACTAGTGTAGTGGTTTGGAGTAATTGCTATTCTAGACAAGGTTCTGAATTCGAGTTCTAGCACATGTGTTGTGTGTGAGCTTATTATATTATCGCCTCTCTCAATAAGAAAGGTTCTTAAAAAAAAAAAATTTGCGGAGTTAGAAAATAATATACACATACATACGTATTTTTTTTAATAATACTTAAAAACTCGATAAAATACACGTTTAAAAAAAATCAAACATACAATACACGTATTGTGCACGTATGTATATATTTTTCATGTTTAATACACGTATTTTTACAAAATTTTCAATACTACATACAAAATTCACGTATTGTACACATAATTTTTCACATATTATTGAATAAAAATAATGTATAGTGGCCGAACTTTTCAGTTGTAAATTGACAAAATTTTACTGAATAAAACACGTATGTATTTTATTTGTATTTTTTTTTAAAAAAAAAACCGGCCACCTAGGCGCTATTAGGCGGATCCTTTATTTAATTAATTAATTATTTTAATAAATAGTACAGTCTTTTTTGGGTTTTTTTAAAATAGTATGGCCGCACGGCTATACGTTTAAATATAATATTTAAAGAGTATCGCCGAGCAGCTATACTCGTAAAAAAAACCCGCCCGGGCGCTAGGATGTATGTTGGTAATAAATAGTATAGCCGCGCGGCTATAGCGGGGTCTATTTAAATAGTATAGCCGCGCGGCTATACCCGTTAAATATATTTATGGCTAATTTGGTATTGTTGTGCTGTGAAAATAATCGCTGTCAAATTTGCTGTGAGAGAAATCAGTTTGGCGTTTGGTAAACTTTTTGTTTTAAGTGTTGTTAGTATTATTCTCACATAATTAGAAAATAATTGCTGCATAATCATTAAACCCAACTCCTCTTCAAAACTGATTTTTGCATAATCAGAAAATGAAAGCACATCTTTAGCTGCTTTCCCTTATAGCTTTCTCTCACAATAATTTTTAATAATAAGTGATTTTCTTATTGTTTACCAAACTGGCTGGGCTTCCCAAAATTTTAAAAAAATTATTTATCACCCCGAAATAAGCAATGCCAAACGGACACTTAATGGAATATAATCACGCTTTCAGCACAGTTCATGTTTTGTTTGTTTCAAGACTAGAAGGCGTTTTAACAGATAGCAAAGATCACGTTTCTTCCGAGAAAATAACAAATAAAACCAGGCTAAAGATGTCAAGTGTAATCCATGCCAATAAGGCCCTCAACTGGAAATCTGCAGAGTTTGTCGAAAATGTCTCTAAATCAAACTCCACAATTCACAGAAATCATATTTCAAACTTAAAAACAAAGACTGTTTAAAGAAACATGGGCTTAATAAGGCTGTTAATGGTATTTACAACGGCCTGCATTAGTTGGCGCCGGTGGTTTTACATAATCTAAACCAGTTTTTCTTTTCGTCTGACTGACAGTTACACACAGGGCCTTAGGAAGAATCAAAAAAATCTGGACTGCACAACTGCACAGTAAATGAGGTACCAAAAACGTGGTGGTGCCTGCCCTATAAAGGGAGGCATGCATCTTATGCTCTAAGCCACAGTGAGTGAGTTGAGGTTTTACAATATCCAACAAGCAAGCAGTTTTCATATTGCCTTTGTGTTTTTCTCTTCCCTTTGTTCAGAAAGAGAGTATGGAGATGAAACTGATGGGTTGTTGGTCTCTGATAGTTTTTGGGTTGGTGGTTACGGTTTTGAACAATGCATGTCCTGCAAATGGGATCACATGCCAAGAGGCCCTAATGACTTTGATGCCCTGTGAGTCATACTTGGTGGGTTCTGGCCCAGGCACTCCTGCCGTTCCTTGTTGTGCTGGTGTCCAAACCCTTGTTTCTGAGGCTACCTCCACTGAAATCCGCAGGAGCCTCTGTGAATGCTTGAAAAAAGCTGCATCTGGGATGAAGATTGACCCAGGCAGACTTAAGGCCATCCCCGAATACTGCAAGGTCTCCATTCCTGTACCTCTTGACCCCGCCGTCGACTGCAGCAAGTAATCTCTCTCTCTCTCTCTCTCTCTCTCTCTCTCTCTCTCTCTCTCTCTCTCTCTCTCTCTCTCTCTCTTTTCTTATTTATGTATCTAAGAATATCAGACACATTTTTTGTTCATGTGATATATATGATTTGGTTGGACTAATGTGTTCTTTTTACTTTTGTGATGTGCAGAGTTCCTCTGTTCTAAAGGGTGTGCATGATGATGTTATGAAATAAAACTTGGAGAATGATTAGCTGCAAGCCAGATGTTTTGGGATGTGCAGAAAATTAATTAGTGTTTGATTCATTTTGTGCATCCAAAATATGTATTGAAAAGCAATTATAAAGTAAACGAATGCTATCATTTCTCCAATTTCTCTCTTTTTTCTTAACTTGGTTTTGTCTCTGCTCCCAACTGAAAAGCAATTAAGCTGTATCCTTTTATAAGGCTATAAAATTTAACATGCATTAGATGGCAAAACTAAATAAAACTCCAGACTCCAAATGCAGCCTCCAAACTCTTCTGAAATAATATGACTTTTAGTACCAATAAAAAATAACCCATCAGCACCAAATGTGTTTTCAGCTGTGGAGGCTTGTTTGAACGAGACTGAGAGTTACTGTTGCATGTCAAGACATTTTCCAGGAGCCTTACTGTTGTACCATTTTCATTAGAAAATTTCACTCACCAAAATCTACATTGCTAGGTATTATACTCGGTGCTTACAATGTTAACTACCCTGTAATGAAAAAGAAGAAGAAAAGATTAGCATCAATGCAAAACTTAATCTCTGATTCTCTCTGTGTCTCAGAAATGAAAAAAATAAAGAAATACCAATTGTCTTGTTGAGCAGCCAGAGCAGAAGGGCCAGTTGAATTGCAAAAATAGAGTGAAGCCACATTCTATCCACCGTGAACCCAAACACTGTGATCCCTGCTCTATTATTCTCCAGATATTTCACTGCAAAGGCGACCACACGCTATCATTACAAAAAAGAAAAAAGAAAAAAAGGGGGCAAAAACATAAATAAATAAATTCAACAGTGTCACTGAAGATGATGATCTGTTCCTACTACAACCTAGAGCTTGTCTTTTCTGGAATGAGATTGTTTGGGTGTAAATTGGCACCAGCCTGGTGTTGTCCAAATCGTCATCTTCTCCAGCTTCGTCATCTTCTGATTCAGTATCAGCACCAAAAGGAAACACTTGAGCTGAAGAAATCGGAGCCATTGGAGTCTCACTTTCCGTGTAATCAAAAGACTGTATTGTGGCGCAGACATGCCACTTTGCAGCAAGCCCCGTTATCGACTGTGCTTTGTGTGTTATTTTTGTTGCACTTCGCAGGCAAATGAAAAGACTAATAACTAGGCTAATGGAACATAACTGCAACATGACCAGAAAACAAAAATGACAATATATATATATATATATATATATAATTTGAATCAGATACCGTCATATATGTAAGTGAAAGAAGGATTAAAAATTACCGCAAGCTCTCCAGCCTTGAAGATATTAACATGAGCACTAGACCTAGTAACCATGACCAGAGAAATGAGCTGACTTGCTGTGACCATAATTAGAGAGAGCAAGATGAATACTCGAAACCTATGGCTCATCAGCCGAAGGTTCCTTCTGATCTTGAGGTGCTCCATCAAGATTAACTCAACCTCGGTCTCCTTTTGAAAAACTTGGGCAAAATTTTCTAGTCTCAGTATTTGAAGATGGCAAATAAGCCGGAACAGAACGCACACCAGGAAGAAAATTGTGGTTCGATAAAGCCATGAACACAGCTCCAACGTACACAAAATCGTGTTGCTTAAATAGATGTTCCCATAATACGGTAATTCGGTTGCTCCCGAGACATACCACCATATCTTGTAGAGACACTCTGCCGCAAAACAGGGGAACACGATCATGCAGAGGAGCTTCAATGAATTCTGCAGCAATACGTAAAATCATAGAGATTAGAAGCTCAAAGTTTCAAGATTTTGTCTAAGGTTTTGTTTAAATCAACTAATTATATATACCTGAAACTGTTGTTTATATCCATGGCGGACCTTCTCACTTGCGTCATATAATTTGTCAAGGAAGAGAAACCTCCTCAAACCATATTTGCGGGTCCAGCAGGAGAGGCTGATGAATGCGAGCACTGAGAATAAAGAAAGTGATAACTGAGAAACTACATGGTAAGGCCTGCTGTGATTTTCATCGCAGTCGGAGCAGGAGAGGAGAAAGTGTGAGACAAGCGGCACGCCAATGGCTAAAACGAAGAAGATGGACCATGAAATACCAGTCCTCCATACATTGGACTGATCCACGAAAACCCATTTGAGGCATGCATCGAAGTTCTTCAATTCAAGTCCTTCGTGGGCTATGTAGCCTGAGATTGCTCTGTCTTTTGATAGAAATGATTGCCTTTCGTCTTCCATGGTTTTGTAAGCTTTGGTTTTTCTCAAGTTAGAATCAGAAAGCAGAGGAAAACATATAGCCAAAAGAAACGGAAGACCTGTCAACTATGTATCTCTCTCTCTCTCTCAAAATAAATAAAATAAAATAAAATAAAAAGCAGATCCAACAACGATTTAAACTAAACAAATCGGATTTCTCTCTAAACCAACCTAATTTGTCAGTTCTACATTATTTTAATTTATGACATAATGGTCAGTTCTACTTGAATCAAGGTTTACAAGACACCTACTTAGCAACTTTCATAAAATAATGTGTCAAAAAGTCTTATGAATTCATGATGCGCCACGTTACAATTTGAAGAATTTGGGCAACCAATTTTCAAATGTCTTAGATTAGGTTTAGGCTTCTTCTGTACACGCGTAAAAGGATTGAAAGCTACCAATGAGAGAGAGAGAGAGAGAGAGAGCTACCCATGATCTGCAGTCAACCGGTCGACTGTGATTTTTATTTGTATGATGTTCTAAATTACTATAATGTATACGGAAATGAGATGTAACTAAGGTCTTAAATATCGAGGATTTCGGAAATATCGGTGGTTCAAAAACACGGAAATATATATGGAAATATCGAGAAAATATCGATATCGATAAAAATTAGATAAAAACTACGAAAATTGTGATAAATACATGGGAATTTTTAATGAAACTTTTTAAAAAGTTTATTTAGTCAATCATCTATTATTTTAACACAAAAGATTGGAAGGAAATGCATAGCATAGCATGTTTGAGTGATTTAAGTTGATTATATTGCGAGCTGACAAACTCTATGACTTAGAAAATCTAGAGTAATTAATGAAAGAAAATTAAACACCCTCTAGTAATTTATTTATCATTTTTACTACAATATTTTACACTTTATAAGTTGCATGGTAAGATGCACGAGTAACTTTATTTCACGTTATTCACTGGACATCATGACATGGTACACGTTCTTATATTTATAATTTATCAAAAATTGAAAAATAATTAAAGATGTAAACCAACTTGATTTGTCATGAAAATTAAGCACTTGATCATGCTTAAAAAATAATAGTGAAGATTGAAAATTAACTAAGAACATAAATAAAGTTATCCAAAGAAGAATTAAATAGAAAATAAAGAAAATGATTATAGAGATTTAAGTAATTAAGCAACAATTTGAAGGAGAATTTAGTAATGTAAGTACTTATAATGAATAATAAAATAAGCAATAACATTAAATGGATTAAATAGGAAAGAAATAAATTATATTAAGTAATTAAATATTTGATCAACAATATAGAACAATAAGTAATTATTTTATATTTTGAGAAACAACTTGGAAGAGTTATAAATACCAGATTCGATAGATACCAATCACAAAGTGATGGCTAGCGTGGTGGCTAAGAGGCTTAGAAGTTGGAAGCGGGACAAGGGTTCGAACCCCTGTGTGCTTGCTCAAGCAAATTATTTCATTTTTGAAAGTTCATATTGCGATATTATCGATAATATCGCGATATGTTGACCAATTGCAACTGCCATTTGAACGAAAATATCGGTACCGAAATTATCGCGATATTATCGAGGAAATTATCGATAAATTGACGATATATAAATGGAAACATACTAAAATATCGCAGCCCCTAAAAAACGTTTCGGCGAAATTATCGATATTTTGTTCACTGGATGTAACTCGTGTGTAAGGGTGGGATGGGAAAATATTGTCTTGACTAATTAGCTTAATTTTATTAGATAAAAATAACATAAAAGAGCTACTATTTTTGTGATGGGCTTTTTATACAGAATTTGTAAAAGGCAGCTTCAAAATCTGGACGCGCCAAACCTGGACAAGCCCAATGACCACACAAATTGCAGAAAGTCAAAACCAGAGCCCACAGTCTAATAGCAACTGGTGAAAAGAGGAGCCACGAGAGCTAAAATATGAACAACATATAAGACACAACAAAATAAAATTCATGACTTTGTATGTATTAACATAGTATCATCCTATCGTTATATATTTTTGATTTGTGTCGTGCAACTACAAAGCACCAAGCAAAAACACAGATGGCATTGGCCGTCCCCAAAATTGATGCGCAACGCAAGCCGCGCCAACTTTGCTAGACTTGCAAGACGACACAAAATACTTGCAAACAAAAATAAGAAAGATACCCCATTTGTGCCATTTTCCTCACCCTCTTAGGCGGTTGACACCTTCCCTTATACCAACTGACCGAAACCAATTCCAATTTGATTTCCATTTTCTGGCTTTTGAATTTTCGTTTCGGTCTCTGCAAAAAACCGTCGGGAATGGCAGCGGCGACTTTGTCTTCCACGGTGTTTGCAATCTCAACCTCCTGCTCTTCTTCGTCTCTCAAAGCAAGGAACTTCAAGAACTTAGCTTGCTCCACGTTTTGTTCTCAGAATCGTATTCCTTACAATCCCATTTCTGCTCGTCCATCAATTTCCAGGTATGTTTGTGTGCTACCACTTTATATGTTGAAAAAACAATCTTTAATGCTCCTATTTGTGAGAAAATGTAGAAACCTAGCATGGTTGGGTATGGGATCTAGCAAGTGGATTCATCATTTAAACTTTTGGGCCTTTTCAATGATTGGATAACAAGATTCCTCATTGGTGTTGGAATTTGTATAGAATTCGTGCAACTATTCTGCAAGAAGATGAAGAGAAAGTGATAGTGGAGGAATCCTTTGAGTTCAAGGCTTCTTCTCCCTCAGATGAAGTGAAATCAAGCAGTGGGGGCCCATCAGAAAGTTCGTCTTCAAGTACTTTTGAGGGCTGGGTTATTAAATGTGAACAAACCATCAACATATTCCTTACGGTAAATCTTAACTCTTATCGAATAATTGTTCTACAGTACTAACCGTAGCTCCCATGTCGAATTGTCAAATAATTGTTATCAGGCTGTAACTTTGTTGATTCATTTTGTGCGCATAATGAATGTGCACAGTTGCAGTTTTTTATCTTCCTTGTTGACTGTTGGGCATGATGCTTGAATGAGCTTAATTCATTCAACGTTTTGAGATGTCCTCTTAGTTGATCTTTAATTCAGTTCTACTAATCATTCCAGGATACAGTCATAAAGATACTTGATACTCTGTACCGTGACCGAGATTATGCAAGGTTTTTTGTACTGGAAACCATTGCAAGGGTTCCTTACTTTGGTGAGTGCTACACTTTGTTTAGTAATAAATTTCTGCAGTTCTGTAAGCGGGTATTTGTAAAGATATGTGAATAACTTCAAACAATAGGAATATAAGCCTTCAAATGCTTGAGGAGCCGTTACCAATACATTGCCAATCGTTCATGCCCTCGCATACAGCACAATTGGCCCAATATCTTGTATTATAAATATGCTTCATCTGAAATATTAATTCGGATGTTGATCATGGAAAGGCATGGCCATTAGTTCCTCTTATTTTTCTCTGCAAATGTGCATTTTACCTGCTGCTGCTAAGAATATGTTCTTGTGTAATCGTTTTCCTAATATATTATTGTGATTCTCAGTTGTGATTTTTAATTTGTGTCTGTGTGTTATTTTGTGGCAGCCTTTATGTCTGTTTTGCACATGTATGAGAGTTTTGGCTGGTGGAGAAGAGCAGATTATCTGAAAGTGCATTTTGCTGAGAGCTGGAATGAGATGCACCACTTGCTTATCATGGAAGTGAGTATTTTTATTTTTTGCTCTCTCGCCAATGATTCCTTACATTGTTGGAGATTCCACAATAAAAGAAATTTAGATAACTAGCATCAACAAAGTAAGCCTGCAGAAGGAGACTAGAGTGAATTGAGGAGAGATAACAAAATAGATAGAAGAAAACTTGTATGACATGTGGTGAAGGCTTTTTCAAATGATGATGTTCTGGCTCAAAGGCACTCATGTAAAAACTTTGTGTAGATTATGGTAGCTTCATCTGTTTACATCTGGCTTCCCTTCTGTGCACATAGAGGTCCACATGGTTTGCTTGATTTAATAATAGCATATGGATACAATTGCAGGAATTGGGGGGAAATGCTTGGTGGTTTGACCGCTTTCTTGCTCAGCATATTGCGATCTTCTATTATTTTATGACGGCCTTTATGTATATAATAAGCCCAAGAATGGCATGTAAGTATGAGTATCTGGTTTTTAATGTACTATAATTTCCTGGGTTTGTCGCTCTTGCGTCTGGGCATCCCTGTTGGTGCATTTGTCCTTGGTGGTTGCAAACTTGCAAGAACTCTCCATCTAAACCAAAATTAAACCTTTTAGTACCAAGTATGCAGGCAAACTTGTTGAAATTTGATAATGTTTGCGTAGTTTCTAGGATATTTTCCACTCTATTTTCTGTTTAAGTTCTACAGAATGCTGAATTAGCCTGCATGCTTGCAGTAATGTGTTTTTATGTATTTAGTTTGATGACTACTGCAGATCACTTCTCTGAATGTGTAGAGGGCCATGCATTTTCAACTTACGACAAGTTTATCAAGGCCAGAGGAGGTATGGTTTAGATCACTTCTCTATATGTTTGTGCTCATATAAAGGTGTTTGTTGGATCACATCAAATTACACTAACTTCTAAGCATGCAAAGTCGAAGAGATGATCTTGTATCATCCGATCAATTGTAAAGTGCACTGCCTTCTGCTTACCTCAAATGCATATTCACTTATTCTGACGTGGTCTTTTCTTCTGTTGTAGAGGATTTGAAAAAGTTGCCTCCTCCTGAGGTTGCTGTAAAATACTACACTAGCGGTGACTTGTACTTATTTGGTAAGTTTTTCTGTTTTTCAATCTTTGTTTCTGTGTCCTGAAATGCTGTAATCCTAGATTTAACAATCCCCCCAAATTTCATCCAGATGAATTTCAAACTTCCAGAGCTCCCAATTCTCGAAGGCCAAAAATAGGTAACTTTCAGACTCTGATTTTAATTCTGCCAGTTAGTAGATGATCATGCTAGGAGTTAGCTCACTTGTCAAACTTTGTTTTAGATTATGATCTCTCTCCTATACGAAATAAACTTGTGTGGGATGGACAAATTTCGCTTCTCACATAGTATGGGTGTGGGGCCTATAGAAGTTTGTGGGTCCCACCTACACCATTCCACAGGACTCAGATTTTTGGGCCAACTAACCTTGGTGTCTTGTAACACCAACTGAATGAGTTAAAGAATAAGAGTAGGCATATTGTGATCGGTTTTTTTTTTTTGCACAGAGAATTTGTACGACGTGTTTCTGAACATAAGAGATGACGAAGCTGAACACTGTAAGACGATGAAGGCTTGCCAGACTCACGGGAACCTGTGGTCTCCTCATTCCCGTGCAGAAGAAGAAGATGACGCCCCGTGCATCATTCCTCAAACAGACTGTGAAGGTATTGTAGATTGTATAACAAAATCCGTGACAACAAAGCCAGAAAATTGATCATATAAGACACAAGAGGGGACGAGGAAATTAGGTAGAAGTAGTGAATGGTATAAGAAATTTGTTTGTATACACAAGAATGTATAGATCCAAAAGAAGCATTTGGTTATCCAATGAAGGTTGCTTTTCTAGTTTCCATTGGGGAGAAGGCTTCAAGGCGTGGTGGTTTCACATTTTTCCAATTTTTGGACATGTTTTGTGGGACTATTAGCTTAGCTAGCATTAATATGTGGTGGCACCCCACCTACCCTAGCATATCTTCTTTTTGGTCTACTCGTCGTGACTGAGTGACATTGACAATGCCTGCCCATACTGCTATCTTCTTGCGTTGTTCCAGTGTCGCAAACCGCCTGTATTTAAAAACCCTAGAAAATATCAACAACACTTATCAGTGAGTTTGTGTTCCACCGGCATTTATGCTAAGAAAAGAAGATGAACTCTCGTTTTAATTGCATTATGTTTATGTACCTATCTTTATCATCTTATCTTTAAAGAGCAACATAATTCAACCAGAAAAATAAAGACATAAATAAACCAGATACCCAGCCTCACCAATAAAAAAGAACCATTTACCCAAAATTGAAAAAAAAAAATTGTACATAGAAATCAAAAGCAGGTGAATTTAGAATTACATCTTGTTATAAGCCATCTCATATGTGATGTGATGTGATGTTATCATACTCATAGTTATCTTCAATGGCGGACCCATGAATTTTTATAGGAGTAGGCTAAATAATTTTTTTCATAGAGGAGATATATTATAAGCCCTTTTTCTTTTGAAACAAAAATGTAAATAAAATTTTTATAAATCAAACAAAGTCACATTGCAAGCAAATATAACACAAAGAAGTACAAAATATAAATAAAATCCACGTTTTTTGAAGAATGAATAAATAGTTTTTCCTCTCTTTACCAGTCTATTATCATCATGTGACATGAGATCCTAATAAGAAATACTAGACACCAAAAATCATATATGCTAATTAATAATTCAAGTTGTAAAAATAAAACATATATCAACAATCTCCAAAAGTTTTCACTCAAACCCTAAATCATAAAAACTTAACAACAACAATTAAAATTGGAAATTGAATACATATAAAAAGAGAAAACCTTACCAAGATTGATGAAGAACCCACTGAAGATAGGTTTGTACAATTTTTCAGAGGAGGAGAGCTATTTCCTCTAGGCTCTCAAGGTTCAAATATGACGTTTTGGTGGCTAGAAGAAATTTTTTTATGTTTGCTCTCTGTGGGAGTAGCATAATATCTGTACGATTAGAATAGCTCAAGTTGGTACAACATTAGCGTGAGTTTTGCTTCTAATCAAATTTATATAGGTTTGGATTGATGTTTATTATTTCCTATATGCTTTTGGAGGAGTGAGCTTATTTTAAATAGAAAGCTAAGCTATTATTTACTTTACTTATATTGAGTTATTATTAGTTTATTATATTAGCGATAAAAAAAAGAAAAACAATGCATGTATGGCTAAATATTTATTGGAGTGGAGATAAACTTATTAAATTTAAACTATATTTAATATTTTAGAAATCTTCCCCTAGGCTGGATTAGTTACCTTTACCTCTCGCGGAATCAGTCGGACCATGTAGCGGATTGTTGATATGTAGTCGATAATGTCTCATACTATTATTGCCAACAAAACATATACATTATCGCCAACAAAATGTACATGCACAAAGAATTCTCTGCTTTGGGGATACGTCTAAAATCTCTCAAACGTGTCCTAACATAAAATCTGTCAATGTGTGTTAAACATGAAGGCAAGCTAAATTATTATCGTCTTTATTCCATTTTCCATGTGCACGAATCATTCGTTTTCCTGTTTTTATTAATAACCTGTAATTGCAGCTGCACTGCACCAGCTTTGGTACGTCGTGTTCAATACTCGTCGTCCCACCCACCTAATTTTTTTTAAAAAAACAAAAAAACATAGATCACCCGCCTAACGTTACGTGGGCCGCTATTGCCCTCACAACAAAGTCTTCAAATCAATGCTCTCGAAGTTACTACACACAGAGAGACTAGAAGACCTAAAGTAGAAAAGACACAGCCTTCTTTTCATTTCCTTTCCTTTATTTTCTAATTTCCTCTCTTCCTTTGGTTACTTTTCTAATTTCTCTCTCCTTTTCTCGCTCACCACAAATTCACAAATTCACAAATTCCATTTATATTTGCAATGGAAGACAGCTCAATGGGCGGTGCGCTAGTCCCCACCGTGAAAGGATGTGAACACTTACCAGGCTCCGCCACCGAAACGGCGTCGGAGGAGCCGGACAAGGACATTATGTGCCCGATATGCATGCAGATCATCAAAGACGCCTTCCTCACGGCTTGTGGCCACAGTTTCTGCTACATCTGCATTCTCACTCACCTCCGCATCAAGAGTGATTGCCCTTGCTGCGCTCACTCTCTCACCACAGACCTCATTTTCCCCAATTTCTTGCTCGACAAGGTTCCTTCTTTTCTCTCTTCGCCTTTCCATTTCGATGTGTTTGGTTGACACTGTCAAGAAAGAAAGTAACATCATATTGGAATTTGCAGTTGCTGAAAAATGCTTTGGCTTCTCGAATGGCGAAGACTGCATCTCCATTTGAACAACTTCGTCGGGGACTGCACCAGGTCAGTAGCCATTTTTGTCATAATTAAATCAAAACTTGTTTATTTTTCTTCTTCATTCACATGAGTTTGATTAGTTAATAATTTGATCGTATTTACTTGTACGACTTGTAATTTGCAATCTTAGACAGGGTTGCGAGATGTCGATTAAAGAGCTGGACGGACTGTTGTCTCTCCTTGAAGAGAAGAAGAGAAAAATGGAGCAGCAAGAATCTGAGATGAGCATGGAGATGATGCTTGGCTTCTTACATTGCCTGAAAAACCAAAAGTTTGAAGAGCTCAATGAGGTCCAAATTAATATATATGTATAAATTTTCTTTTTCGCATTCTTTTGTTTTGGCTCTGTACTTTGATTATGATACTCTGTTTTCCTCTGCAGATAAAGGCCGATCTTCGGTACATCAAGGAGGACATAACTGCGGTTGAGAGACGGAGGCTAGAGCTGTGCAGCTGGGAACAAGAGAGCTCCATAAAGCTGAAAATGCTTGCTCCTGGTGATCAGCAGCAGCACAGCAATGGCATTGTCTGTAGCACGCAACACGTGCAAGCTCGGATGAGTTGTAATGATTTACAGAACAAAAGATCTGATGTAAAGGCTCAAGCAATCTCCAAGGCACTCCAACTAAATAATGATTATGGCAGCAGCTCTGATATGCAGTGTGTGACAACACCAGGTGTAGCATCACTAGCAAGAAAAAGGCGAGTCCATTCACAGGTTAGTGATCCTGCAAATTGATCTGAGGAGGCTACCAACAAAACTTCCCAGATTCTGAACTATTGGACTTCTATTTTACCTTGCAACAGTTCAATCACCTACAAGAGTGCTACTTGCAAAAGCGACGAAATTGGTACAGACAGGAAGAAAGGGGCGCAAACACTATGAATATAGAAGGTTATAATCCAGGCCTTGAAGATTTTCAATCTGTGCTTACAAGCTTTACACAATACAGGTACAAACTTCTCAAGTATCAATTTCAAGTTTCTACTAGGAAATCCTATCCTGTTATAGTTACTAATGCAATTTTTGGTTGCTTGAAACAGTCGAATAAGGGTCATTGCTGAACTGAGGCATGGTGATCTTTTTCACTCTGCCAATATTGTGTCCAGGTGATTTAAAATGTCATCCCTCATGCACTTTTTTCAGGACAAATTGGAAATGGTTCTCATTTCATACAATTTTTTTAGCCCTTTCATCAGCGATTTGCTACCCTGTAACCATCATTGGTTATACACCTGTAGGCTGTATCTACTAAATTTAGGCAAATTAACATCATGGTCCATAGCTTAGTTAGGTCATTTGGTTACTGCAACATGTGATCTGTGTTTGAAAATTTATCTTTAGCTGATCTTGGTAACGTATTGTGATATTTGAGGTTCCCATTACATTTGTTGCAGTATAGAATTTGATCGTGATGATGAACTGTTTGCTACTGCTGGAGTTTCACGGTGCATAAAAGTTTTTGAATTTTCCTCGGTAAGCATTGGACAGACGCTTTAGTACCTGTATAAAGTCTGTTACTTTTAGTCTTTTATTAAGCAGGAATAATGTTCCAGGGCCGAAGTTGAGCAATGACTCCATATATTGCTTCCAAGTGCTACTGGTGCATCTTTATACTTCTTCAGTGCACTAACCTAGTTGATATCTAAAAGTTGTATGTTGTGGTTAAATATGAAAGGGATGCCATCTTTGATTTTTTATATTACTTTTTGGTAATAGTTGTTTTTCTGCATAAGACAATGCTTTCGCATATATACCTGTCGCTTTTGGGTTGTGCCTGAACACTTCAGTCTCATGGAAATTTTTTGTTTCTTTATTTGTTCGTAGTTAATAAGTTCTATTGTGATTACTTCCAGGTGGTTAATGAACCAGCAGATATCCACTGTCCTATCGTAGAGATATCCACACGATCCAAACTTAGTTGCTTGAGCTGGAATAAGTACACTAAAAGCCATATTGCTAGTAGCGACTATGAGGGGATAGTCAGTGTTTGGGATGTAACTACTCGTCAGGTAGTGAAATATTTTCTTTTCATTAAAATAGTGCTAATCTGCACACCTATATTGTCATAATTTTGTCACTGCCTCAACCCATTTGTTCACATCCAGTTATTTAACCAGACTCTTTTCTTACCAGAGTGTGATGGAATATGAGGAGCATGAAAAGCGGGCTTGGAGTGTTGATTTTTCGTCTATTGATCCTTCAATGCTTGTATCCGGAAGTGATGACTGCAAGGTAATTGGACATGAATCTTAGCTCATATCTTAGGGGTTTGTGAGCTGTATCTTGATAAGTGACCTAAAAAGTAACTAGTTGTAGTTATAGGCTTGGAGTATTTGAAGTAGCATCAAGAAGTTTGGCTACCGATGTATAAATAGAAAGTAAGAAATGCATGGCCTTCATGATGCCTGGAAGGCCTATACATAGGGTCTCTGTAAAAAAAATGAACGGATCTTTAGCTTATGATTTTGTAAGGAAGATTTCATTTTCAATAGAAATTCATAATGCGATTATGTTTCTACTTTCCAGAAGCTAAAGTAATTCATATTTTCTGGAAAATCTGTCCACACTGCGACATTTTGATCCTCCTGCCAACCCTATATGAAATTCTCATGTGGGATAATTTTTTCTGGTTGAATTGTTTTCCAACTTCTAGGAAATGATACACTTGCTAGGGATGTATTAGATGGTCTTATGTTTATAAGTGCTCTCAGCATGCATTTTTTATGCTAAACAGGTCAAAATTTGGTGCTCAAAGCAAGAAGAAAGTGTTCTTAATATCGACATGAAGGCAAATATTTGTTCTGTCAAGTATAATCCTGGATCCAGCTTTTTTGTGGCAGTATGTCTCTGTTCTTAAGATTAAAATGAGAACATAGCTTGCTTAATTCTCCTATCCAGAAGAACGCAAAAATTTTATACGTTCACTGTAGATTCCTTTTTTTCATGCCAATTAGTGATTAAACAAAACTAGTATATGTATAGCCTTTCCCTGAGCCCAATGTGATTGAAAACATATCATTTAATCAAATTAGGACACAGAGCTTGGTATAATCCACTTGGTAATTTTGCAGGTTGGCTCTGCAGATCATCACATTCATTATTATGACTTGAGAAATATCAGCCAACCACTGCATGTCTTTAGTGGGCATAGGAAAGCTGTTTCATATGTGAAATTCTTGTCTAACAATGAACTTGCTTCTGCATCCACTGACAGCACATTGCGATTGTGGGATGTAAAGGAAAACTTGCCTGTGAGTCATCTTGCTTATGGGACTTTTGATTTCTAATTTCCAAACGGAGTTTGAGCTAATTCTTTGTTTTCACATTGACAGTTGTGCACATATAGAGGCCATATGAATGAGAAGAATTTTGTGGGTCTCTCAGTAAATAACGAATATATTGCTTGCGGCAGCGAGACAAATGAAGTGTTCGTTTACCATAAGGTTAAGTTGACAAACAAGAAAATGATGTGGTAGCTAAGTTGACATGCCAAAATTGAACCCCCCAAAAATTACAATGTTTACATTGTATATAGGTACTTGGCACCAACAGTAGTTGATTCAGTTTTGGTGTCTACTTGCAGGCAATCTCAAAACCTATGGCTTGGCATGGCTCTTCAGATTTAGGCGAGAATGACGACGACAGAGGATCATTCTTTATCAGTGCTGTATGTTGGAAGAGGGATAGCCCAATGCTATTGACTGCAAACAGTCGAGGAACAATTAAAGTGCTTCTACTTGCAGCCTGAGACTATCGGTAATCAAGTAAAAATTTCTTTTAAGGTATCGCCAACACAAAGATAAACATAAATTTTATCGATGCTAAACAAAGATGTGTGTCTTTGTATTGAATTCAAACCTGGTATTTTGTTTCTTATGTTGCAATAGTTGAGTTAAAACGTATGAAAGTTTTAATGGCGAAAATGGGGTAAATTGGAACAGTTGATGAAAAAGGATGCAAAGGAATAAGGGAGGGAGGGACAGACAGAGGGACGGCCTTCTGTTCTTGTGCCGCACCCCCACATAGAGGCAAGGTTGTGTCCGTTTCTAAGGGTTATTTACACTAACACCTCCATGAGGTTTTTTGTGTTTTTACAAAACCTGCTCGGGTCTCAAAAATTACACGAACACCCCTGAGGTTTTAATTTATTTTCACAAAACCCCTTTTTGTTGATTATTTGTCCAAAAATTGATAATTTCATTGATAAAAAACAAACTTATGCAAATTACAAAATTAACCTCAATGAAGTATATGCAATCTAATTTCAAATGCCAACTTTGTCATCTGTAGAATTTTTTTTGTTGTATAAAATCATCAATCTTTGGATGAAAAATCAATGAAAAGAAGTTTTGTGAAAACAATTTAAAACCTCATGAGGTATTCGTATAATTTCTAAAATCTCAAGGAGTTTTGTGAAAAAATCGAAAATCTTAAAGGGTGTTAGTGTAAATAACTCTACATAACCAAATGCAACACCCTTCTAAAAAAGCAAAACGGTTGATCATAAAGTTTTGCTACCGCCAAATAAATAAAAGATGCCAATCAATATTGTAACAACTGAAATAATTTGGACATAAAATAAAGGAATTATAAAAGTAAATTAGCCAGTCATAAAGGAAATTCATTAAATAAAAAGCTTCTTTGTAACGGGGATTTCTACTTTAGAAAAAGGCAAAGAAAGATATCTTCATCCATCTTTTGGATTCAAACTTGGCTTCTTATTTTTTGTTCGTATGTTTCAAATGAAAAAAACGATCGACATGAGTATGAAATTTGAAACGAACAATTTATGCGAATGCAAATTTGTTAAGAACCAAGCCCAGCCCAACCCAACCCCAAGTCAGCAGTCTATTTCTTCCCCATAGGCTTGCCACCACTGCGCATCTTATACAAGATCCTCTTTCTCTCTTTCTCTCTCCTACAATCCTATTCCCTTTTCGCTCCTTCTATTCTATGTATAAATAGTAGCACTCATATATAAATAAATAGAGATCCTCCTCCTCCCTATAGATTCCCAGAATCGCGCTCTTTCACTCTCTGAGATACCAGAAACGAACCCAGAAAAGAAAAAAAATTAAAAAGGAAAGAAAAAAACTTTCTTTCTGCTTCCCTTTTTTTTTTGGCGCGAAAAAAAAGGAGGCAGCAATGAAAATAGCCAATGGGGATCGGGAGGTGTGCGTGGCCTCGCCTGCGGCCAAGGCTCCGTCGGTCGGAGATGAGAAAGAGAGGGAGGCAGACGCATTCGTGCCACCTCTAAACTTTGCGATGGTCGACAATGGCGTGTTTAGGTCCGGTTTCCCTCATTCTGCCAATTTCAGCTTTTTGAAATCCCTAGGCCTACGTTCCGTTATGTAAGTCAAATCCAGCAATGTTTTTGTAAATTTAATTTATTCCTATTTTCTTCTTTTTCTGGGCACTTCAAATTTGACTTCAGTTTATCAAAGTTCGGTAATTTTGACTAATTCTTTGGTTTGGGTTCGTGCGTTTGCGTTAGATACTTGTGCCCGGAGCCGTATCCGGAGGAGAACGAAGAGTTTTTGAAAGAAAATGGGATTAGGCTTTTCCAGTTTGGGATGGATGGCTCTCAGGTTTCCTCTTATTTTTGCCTTATTTTGCAATAATGGTATTTTGACATAATATCTTGAGAGTTGAGATTAGACAATAAGATGATACAGATGCAAACTTTGTCATCTCTATGTTATAATTCCTGCTATAACCGTGTGTGTTTACCAATTTGGGTGCTCTTCTGTAGAAAAATGATTATGCAGAAGATTTGAACCTCTGGGACAAAAGCTTGAATTTATTAGAAATCACATGAAGGCTTGGGGAAAAGAAAAAGACTATTTGATTGATGATTTCAGATAAAATTTGTTTTTGGAGTGAAAGAGTTTCTGGTTTGAGTTCATGAGTTTTTAAAACAATTAACATCCGTCACCGCTTGTTGAGAAAAAGAGACGTGGCAAATTGCGTGTCAAAATCACCTCACTTCATCAGCTTAAGTGCAAGTCTGATGAATTTTTGGGCAAGAGATGCATCACCATGAGCCTATGGCCTTGCTGTATTCCACTCCCAATTTGCTGGTGCAAGCCCCGTGTCCATTGTCTTTTTTCCCACTACAATGCCCCTTTCTGCTGAGCCTCCGCTTTGCATGAAATCTATAATTAAATGGAACGACAAGATAAACATATTGACAATCCTAATAAGCAGTTGGATTTTATATTTACTTGTTACTGACGTATGTTCCATGTTTGAAAACAGCCGTGCGTCTCTAACCTTAGGTTTGTTTTTGCTTGCCTTGTGCTCTAACGGTTTTCCTTAACTCTTTCAGTTACTAGATATAGTTTTGTCAGCTGGCAGTAAGTGTAGATTTCATTTGCCTTTTGTTCTCTACTCTGGTTTTGTCTGCAGTACCGATGAACTAACCCCTACATGTTCGAAGATTCTTTCTGCTGTTGTTTCTCTGTTTTCGGTGACTTAAATGTTATTCAGTCTTTTGAAATGAACTTGTTGGCATGTTGACTGATGATGTCTTCTGAGCTCAATCATGTTCTTCTTTGAGCTAGTTATAATTGCTATCAGTTGATGTTTTCACTCATGTGGCGTGCAACATATTTGCAAATGGATGCTGGACGACAGGAACATTTTGTGAAAATTCCGGAGCATGCAATTCGTGAAGCATTAAAAGTAGTCCTTGGTATATCACAACACCTTCAACTTAAAAGTTTTTTTCCCTTCCTTTTTTGTGCTTAAGATTATACCACAGCAATTTGCTTATCGACTTGGATGCCTGTGTGTGCAAGATGTAAGGAATCACCCGCTCCTGATTCATTGCAAACGAGGGAAGGTACTCAATTCTTTTTAACTTATTTGCATTCTCTCACCCAAAATGTTGGGTTCCATCTTCCAACAATACAAGTGTTTTCTTTTTTGATATTGTGCAGCACCGGACAGGCTGCCTTGTTGGATGCGTAAGAAGGTTGCAAAAATGGTGCCTGACCTCAATCTTCGACGAGTACCAGAGGTTTGCAGCTGCAAAAGCTAGAGCTTCAGATCAAAGGTTCATCGAATTGTTTGATATTTCTAGCGACGAACACTTGCCAATGTCATTTTCGTGTTCAAAAAGGATAGTGTAGAGTCTTTCGCTACCTAGAGAATGACCTTTCGGCCCTTTTAGTATGTGAAGATGATTATTGATGATTAATCAAGTCCAGAAGAATGTGCAGTACTCAAAATGCGTGTTCATTTTCATTCAAATCTGTACCTAGCAGTACAAAATAGTCGTTGATTCCAACTTCACTTTAAACTTTTGATGATGCATGAATTTGACCTGTCACTAAATTCCCAGTCGAAAATTAAGAGGGTTTATTAATGTTTAGAAGCATGAAAACCAACTGCAGTGCATAAGTTTGAAAAATCGCTAGGCGGTAGGCTAAAAGATAAAAGAAAAGAACCCGACCGCCTAGGGCCGCCTAGAACCGCCTAGGCCGATTTTTCGAACACCCTGAGATTGTCATAAATTCTGGAAAAGAAAAAGATAAAATGAAATGAAATTGAAAAGAATGTGGACGAGAAACAATCGAATCGCCAATCCAAATAATGACGACCGAAACGATGGCTCGGCCTTTTCACTCTACCTCGCTATTCTTCTCAATCCAAGAGACACACAAACTGTCCCTCGTTATGTAAAAGAAGCGAGGCATAAATTAATTCAAACAAAGAAATAAAAAAACAAAAGAACAAAACTGAGAGTAGAAACTACAGATCTACATAAAGGGGCTGAAGAACTCAATTCTTCCAAAGCTGCTGCGTCGTGGGAATTTATATAGTCGCCAACCCTAGCTTAGCCCCTTTCGAAATTACCACACAACCCTTATCTTACTATACGTGGATCACAATTGGGCCTGTAATTTTCATTCAGTCCCAATCTCGCATCAACGGGCCCAATCTGCTCAACGATTTATCCGAAAGATGCAGGGATATCTGGATCCCAGTGGCCCCCGGCCGCCTGATTTGATGAATGTCCAATAGAAGAGTCAAATCCGTTAGAGTCAACGATTCTACCAACATAACAAGGATCGACGGTGGAAGATGATCTAATAAGTAGGGCCCACCTTAGATTATTAAACCCCGACGGAATTCATCCAACTAGTTTAGGGTTTGAAGCCCAAGTGTGCTTCCAGCTATTTAGGGTTTTTATCCTCCCCCACCTGGGTTGCTGAGCGCCTGAACATTCTAGGATTGGAATTCATCCAATCCACCTCGGCTCTTGAGGCTCCAAAAGTCCATCCTTCCGAATCAAAGCCTTTGCGTAAAAGATTCATGCTTTTTGAGTTTCGTCATTGGTAAGTGCCTCGCTTCTCTTTCCTTTTTCGTTAAATTTCCGTCTAAAACAGTGCAAGCTCTCTGCTTTAATTCTCCTGTGCCTTAATTTTCAATTAGATAGATACGAGCTTTTGTATATACAAGCGAGGGTGCGTTTGTGAGCAAGTGGGAGAGAGGGAGAGTATTAAATGGGGAAATCAGGGGGCAGAAAGAAGAAGGGAGCTTCAAACCAAGTTTCTATTGATGGAAATTCATCTCCAATGGCTAATGGTGGTGTTGATTTGGACTCTTCAATCTTTTTGAAAAGAGCACAAGAGCTCAAAGAAGAAGGGAACAAGAGATTTCAGAGTAAGGACTATGTGGGTGCTCTTGAGCAGTATGATAATGCTCTTAAGCTTACTCCTAAGATTCACCCGGACAGGGCGGTTTTTCATAGCAATAGAGCCGCTTGTTTGATGCAAATGAAGCCTATAGATTATGAAACTGTGGTTGCTGAATGCACCATGGCGCTTCAGGTTCAGCCCCGGTATGTCCGGGCTCTCCTTCGGAGGGCTCGGGCATTTGAGGCGATAGGGAAGTATGAAATGGCAATGCAGGATGTTCAGGTGTTATTGGGGGCTGACCCAAATCACCGGGATGCTTTGGAGATTGCCCAGCGGTTGCGGACAGCGCTTGGGCCTCGTCAGGAGGCTCAGCAGGACCTCCAGAGCCGCCCGTCCCCTGCCGCCCTTGGGGCTTCCGCAGTTCGCGGTGCTCCAATTGCTGGGCTGGGGCCTTGTTTACCAGCCCGGCCAGCAGCAAAGAAGGCAGCTGCTTCAGCTGGGGGTTCTGGTTTATCCCAAATTAACAGGCCAGATAAGCCACAAACAGTTCTACCGGCTGAGAATGGACCTGAGCCCAAAACCCAGATGCCAAAACTTGTATTGAAGCCTACAAATGCTTCTTCAAAATCTCCTAATCCAAGTAAGGCTAACCAGAAGGAGCCATCATCAGTTTCATTGTCCATTCATGAGCAGCGTTCTGAGGCTGCAAATCGATGGAGACCATTGAAGCTTGTTTATGATCACGACATAAGGCTTTCCCAAATGCCTGTTAATTGCACTTTCAGAGTGTTAAGGGAAGCTGTAACTAAACGCTTTCCATCATCAAAGTCAGTTTTGATCAAGTATAAGGATAATGATGGTGATTTGGTGACTATAACCTCTACAGCTGAACTTAGGTTGGCTGAGTCTTGTGCAGACAGGGTCATTCCAGAAGACCCTGAAATAGATAAAGCTGACTCGATTGGAATGTTGAGATTGCATATTGTGGAGGTGACTCCCGAGCAGGAACCACCTTTGTTGGAAGAAGAGGAGGAAAAAGCTGCCGAAAACGAGGGGATCAAGGAAGATGAAAGCAATTCTAATTCATCACTTAGTGAATCTGTTTTGGAAGCTGGTGATTATGAAACTGATAAGGCGGAGAAAGAAGCTCAAAAGGAGAAACCAGAAGCCTCAGAAGATCCTGAGTGCAAGGAATTGGAAATGGATGACTGGTTGTTTGAGTTTTCTCAGCTTTTCCGCAGCCATGTCGGTATTGATCCAGATGCTCACATTGATTTGCATGAGCTTGGAATGGAGCTTTGTTCTGAGGCCCTTGAAGAGACAGTAACTAGTGAAGAAGCTCAGGGTCTTTTTGACAAGGCTGCCTCAAAGTTCCAGGAGGTGGCTGCATTGGCTTTCTTTAATTGGGGAAATGTTTATATGTGTGCGGCAAGGAAAAGGATTCCCTTAGATGAGTCTGCTGGAAAGGAGGTAGTGGAATCACAGCTTCAAACGGCTTATGACTGGGTCAAGGAAAAATATTCCTTGGCCAGAGAGAAATATGAGGAGGCACTGTCGATCAAGCCAGACTTTTATGAGGGGCTGCTGGCCCTGGGGCAGCAGCAATTTGAAATGGCCAAACTTCATTGGTCATTTGCACTTGCTAAGAAAATAGATCTCTCAAGTTGTGATTCCACAGAAATGCTGAACCTTTTTGACAGTGCAGAGGAGAAGATGAAAGTTGCCACTGAGATGTGGGAGAAGCTGGAGGAGCAGAGAGCAAAGGAACTAAAGGATCCAAGTGCAAGCAAAAGAGAAGAATTGTTGAAAAAAAGGAAAAAACAAGGAAGCGGTAACGAAGGAGAGTCCTCTGGAGCATCTGGTCAGGGTGAGATTTCGGCAGATGAAGCAGCAGAACAGGCAGCTGTTATGAGATCACAGATCCATCTTTTCTGGGGTAACATGCTTTTTGAGCGATCTCAGGTTGAATGCAAATTGGGGCTGGATGGTTGGAAGAAAAACCTGGATGCTGCTGTCGAGCGCTTTAAGCTTGCTGGAGCTTCGGAGGCTGACATTTCTTTGGTTCTGAAGAACCATTTCTCCAATGGCGATGGAGTTGAGGGAGATGGGAAAAAGGTTCAGAATTTAGGCAGTGATGTACCCGTTAAAGCCAATAAAGACAATGAGATTCTTTCAGGGAAGTGAGATAATTTATTTTAATGGTGGCTTCCGTGAATAATCTTCAATTGTGCTTGTTAGTCATGATAATAAACTGGAGAGAGGAAGTGCTTTTGTTTTCTGTACTGAATGGAGGAATGCTGGAATTCTTTTTGTTCAGTTCTGAAAGATTGGGTGCCAGAATATGCAGCTGTGTACTCAACAAGATTTTGGGCAATGTTCTTTTGGTAAAGATGACATGTTGTAAACATTTTTTTCGCAAGGCTGATGAGTTTTAAGTGTCAACTTTATGTGCGTAGGGTCTTATTTTTAGCTCGCTGCTCCACTTCGGTGCAGTGTGGTTTATAAATGCTAATCTTTATTTTTACGATGCATCTTATTTGAGCTGATTCTTAAATTTATTACAGATCACCAGAAACCAAATGGATACAAGCTCTTCAAATTTGTTCCCCTCATATTGTTAATTCTTAAGTTCTTGTTATTGTCAGTTTCAGATGTGATTTCATGTCAGTAGAAAAATGAAGAGATTTTCAGGACTTTTCTCCCTTTGGTTGCCAATGCCAATGAGGATGAAATCGATTTTAACTTAAATATTGACCATGATGGGAAGATGCCATTATTCTTAGTGATGGCAAATCAAAATTTGAGGGCTCTGACTGAGCCATACCAAATGGATGGAGTGCTTGAATATATTATTTTGGAGGCTACAAATTACAATAGATAGAATGAGAATCAGCTAATACATTTTTTGCATCTCCCAACAATTCCATTCTATATTCAATATAATGAGGATTAATTAACAATCAAACATGGATCCCTCAAAGATTTTGGCATCTAATCATTTGTATTTATATATTGTTTTCAATTACAGAAACAGTTATGCAGATTAGATATGGTTGGTCACTTTCTATAACAGTATACTTCATCCACATCATAAACACTAAACACATTCACACCATGGGATGGGAACTACTACTCCCAACTCCCAAGCTAAGCTTATAACTACGAATTCCACCAGGCCAGGAGGAAATAAAACACAGAAAATTTAAAATAAAACCCAGACTTCTCCTCCCAACAGCTTTATTTAGAACACCAACTACTACTAGCACACAAAAGCACACAAACCCAATTTGAATTATTTTATTGTCATCCATCGGACAGCTCAGACAGTTGCAACAGGGTCCAAATTAACGGTGGATTCCATGGCCTTCATGGCTTCAAATCTTGGTTCCTTGGCATGGAATTTGAGGCCAGAATAGAGCTTCATGTAATCATCAAACACAAATTTGGGGTAGGCTGAGATATTCTCAGTTTCTTTTTCCAGCAATGCTGGTGCTGGGCAGATAAAAGCATCATCACCTGGGTTGTAGAATGAGGCTATGGACATTCTGGTACCATCCGGCTGCGCTATCACACGGTGCATCACACTCTTGTATTTCCCATTAGTGATCACCTATATTAATAATTCAAATCACATTTTAATTAGTAAATTTGAGATTTAAAATAACCATTTTAATGGGAAGAAAAAAACAGTCAACATTTGAAACTGGGTTATGGTATTTGTACCTCAAGTTGATCACCTAAGTTGATGACAATGGAGTGGTGCATTGGAGGAACATCAATCCATTGACCATCCTTGAGGAGCTGGAGGCCGCTGACCTTGTCATCTTGGAAGAGTAGGATGATGCCACCTGCATCGGTGTGGGCCCGGAGGCCCTTGATCAGGTCTGGTTTGGGGCAAGGAGGATAGTTGCTGACCTTTGTCCCGAAGTTTGGTCCCTTTGATCCATAGAAAGCCTTCTTCAGATAACCCTTCTCCAACCCAAGATTCTCACACAGCAAGTCCAGAAGTTGCTCAGCTAGTTTCTCTAATTCCACTGCAAATTCTTTCATGACCTTCCTGTAATCTTCATCAAGGTCAGGGATTTGGGATATGTTAGAGACAGGAAGGTGGCGCAAGAAGAAGGTGCTTTCCCAGTCCAAGTCATGGATTTCAGACTGGACAGCTTCAAGGCCTTTGCTTGCGACCATTTCCTTAAACCTTTGCTCCATGCACTTTTTGTAGTGCTCCTTTGTCAGCTTCTCCACAGTATCCATCAGCTCATGAGATATCCCATGGTTCACCAACTTCATTAATTAATTTGTATATATTAAAAAAAAAGAGTTATTATTAGAAACACATATGATCGTGATATAGAAAGAAAAAAACATCAAAAAAACATCATTTGTAATTAACTAGCTGACTTCTCATCAAAGCTTTAAAAGAAATAAAAAGATCTCAAAGCAGCTAAAGGTTGGTTTACCTCAAAGAAACCCCAATTCTCACAAGCATCATTCATCTTCTCCATGGTAGCTTCTCTCTTTTCACCATTAATTTGGCTCAAGTCAACAACTGGGAAAGTCTCCATTTCTCTCCTTAGTTACTCTCTCTCACAATCTCCCTCTCTCTCACACGCAAACTTAATCCTCTCGATGTAAGTGAGTCTATGTGGCTAGCTCTATTTGGTGAGTGGAGTACTTGTATATGGTGCAATTTATAGGCGCTAAGGGAGTGGCAGATCTGTGAATACCTAGGATTTCTTAGTTAATAATTTATAAGAAAATTAGTATAATGGAATGTTGGCATATATATATATATATATATATAGAGAGAGAGAGAGAGAGAGAGAGAGAGAGAGAGAGAGAGAGAGAGAGAGAGAGAGAGAAGTTTGAAACGAAATTGTTCACGTAAGAAAAGAATACCCTGACTGACCCTGAAGATTAAGAAGAAGAATTTATAAGTATCAACGCATGGTATTGAAAACATGAATGAAAGTAACATAAATACATAAGAAAGTAAATTTAAATGATGAATGTAAATCTAGTTACATTTACAAATAGAAAATGTACTGAAAATGAAATGAAATGAAATAAAATAGAATAAAAAGGAACAGGACTCGTGGATTATGTAAGAAAGCACGTCCATGGTGGATGGACCCCTACCAACTTTTGTCTCGAAGCTTTGGCCATGATCTATGCTATATATTATGCCTTGTTGGTTGGTTGGATCATCTATCTATCTTTCCTCTTTTTTGTCTTTTACATGTTTTTTTTGTTTTCTGTTTATTTATTTCTTCCAGTCTTAATTAGACCAACCAAACAAAACCATGCATGCACGCGCCTAATTAAGCTTTTCTATTTGAATTTAAAAAAACCTAATTAATTTCTCAATTATCCCAATTAAACACTAATATAATTGTATTTGTATAGTAGATGAGGAGCCAAAACATAAAGCCTGAAAAAAGGGAAGTGTCCTGCGAGTGCATGAGTGATATGCATGGCCCCAATTCCTTTACTTGAAATGAATGTCTTATTCATTTGCCATGTTTTGTTTCACTTTTTCTTAATAATGACAATTATCGTAAGCAGTAAAAACAAAAGTAAGGCATGCCACAAAAGGTAATATTTCATCATTCATGAACTATAGGGAATGGAAGCTAATTAGCGCGTTAATTAATATAATTAACAAGCTTTATTAATGATTAACGACCAAGGTTTAATCAAAGATTTTAGAGGGCTCTTGTTATGTTTAATGTAAGATATTGATAAACTTAACAACTTAGGGTTTAATCAAAGATTTTCCTTCTTCCATGTTAATTACCACCAAACAGCGGGCTTTCGAGATTCAACCAAAGAGAAAGCTATGGGCTTTTTGATTTGTTGAGTTGACAAAACTTGGACCTGACCAACTTTCAAGCATCTTGACATCTGAGTCTGACCAAAGAAATCTCTACTCTCAACTTTCGGTCTTTCGGTCTTTCAGTCACATGCTGATGTCGCTTAGTCAAATTCTAAATCTGCCTATTCACTCTTTTGTTGGATTTAACCCCATCTAGTAAATCTGTCGCTGCCATTAACGACCAGAAGTTGGAAGAAGAAAAAAAATTCAAAATTCCCAGTTTGAGTCATATGGCCCAACAAGTACAACTTCCTGACGATTAACTTTGATTATAAATTTGACTGATTCGTAGGTTATTAAGGAAAATGAAATCATCTTATTAGAAATCTGTTCTGAAAGTTTGGATCTAATCCGTTTTAGTCGTTTAGTTCAAATATATACTTTTGCTAAATTCACACACAAGCTAGGCTACGTATAAAAATGTACAGTGCTCAAAGAAGTTATTGGGCTAAGAATATCCCATGTATGCATTTTCGATAAGGGAGAGCAAACCAAAAGCATATAAAACTGGAACATGATCTATCATGTGTCCCTCTTACTCGATCGCTTTGTTGGTTTCTGGATCAAGTTCCAAATTCCATGTATTTTCTATTGGTGGGTTTTCGGTATTGTTTTATAATCTTCAAATAATGCAATTCCCTTTGCTGGTTAAATCTAGGATGTAGAGTCACTCGACAATTGAGAGTATGAATTCCACGTCGGGCATAATAATCTTAAACCCAAAGAGCACAAGCGCTTTCTTTTCTTTTCGATCTTTGTCACTTTCACTTAGCAAATACCAATAACCATGAACAGTTACTGCTGGTTCATTTTCATTACAAGAAATCATTGAGAAAAATGAATTGTTTTTCATGAGAGCTGAGTTGGTCGGAGAACCTCCGTACCAGACAATCACATTACATAATATTATTGACATATGATATGGGGTAAATAAAGAACAATTAATCTCTTTTTTCCAGGACTTATATATTATATCTATCTGCCAAAGCCTCCCCACTTTGGCTCTATGTGCATACTACTGCCCTAGCTACAACTTCTTTTTTTCTTTTTTCTTTTTTCTGAGCCAACAGCAATGGCTGCTGCCAGAGAGAGAGAGAGGTACTGGCCCAATAGCTTAGATTTCATCTTTGAAAGTGAAATCTCTTACAGTAGTGTAGTGTACTACTTTAAGGTCAAAAGAGAAGAGAATATAACTTACAAGAGATGACATTGCCAAGAAGAAGCACTATAGTTTTGAGAATAATTACTTGATTAGAATAATTGGATCGGATCGATTAGACGAATAGGATTCCTTACCTTTCAGATGGAAAATGATATTGGTCTTTTGCACTCCGCAAGTTGCTTAAATAAACAAGAATTGACATTTATTATGCGAACATCATATCCCTGGCAGTGGCTGGTTGTTCTAAACCTAAGATTGAACGAGATTACGTACCATGATCTCCCATCAACTCTTTAATTGATTACGTAATTGGGTTGTGTAGATTCGAATATAATTTGTAATTAGTGTTGATTAGCCAGACTAGTAAACTATTTAAACCACTAATCCTGATCGAGACAAGGCCACTAAAAGTAGATTTATTCTTTCCATGAAATGAAAGGAGAGAAAAGCTGCGCAAATGGCGAATGAAATTAACCTTCCCTCCCCCTCTATAGCCTTAGCCTAGCCCTGCACTCAACAAATTCTCTCTCAGGTCAAGCATGGTGGCAACATGTTATTATTTTGGATCCTGTGTATTATATGGACCCCACGTGTTGAATCAAATGTCAATCAACGGTCCAAAACTTATGATTGTTAGTCTTAGATCTCTGATGTGAGGTATCTATTCTATATATATATATATATATATATATCAATCAATCATATAAATATGAATGAATGATCTAAAGTGGACCCTCAGTGGGATGTTTTTCTTCCTTGATCGTGCAATTGACCAGTTTGGTAGTAGCTCTATAGCTCTTTCTTTCGGTCATATGTGATTGAGTTGAGATGAGAGCGATGAATTGGATAAGTCATAGAGGGGGGTCCATCAAGATCCAGCATGCATGAGTATGGGCGACTAGATTTCATGATATCAAAGCTTGTGAATTTGCTTTTGATATTTAATAGCCTCTACATCATCTACAACTTCACTTCTTGTAACATGTGACCTGTTTTGTAAGTCTGTCACTGGATTGAAGAATAAATTATATATTTGTAAGAATCTTTAGTGCAGTGGGAAACAGGAGCGTCCACGGATATATAACGAAGTGATGAAACCTTAAAATATGAAAGAAGCAGGCAATCTTTAACTCTATATGGGCAAGACTAGAAGGTAAATAGTCAATATTATTTATATTATAATAAAATGAAAAGACAAACGAGAGATCATTGGAATCGAATAATTTAGTTAATTGACCAAAAGACAAATCGTGAATAAGTTCATGACTATTTGAGTCAAAAACCCTGTACATTTTAGCACGTATAGATGCCAAAGCGTCTCCATCATGCCAAAGCTGAAAAGGTTCACAGAGATCTTTGTCAATGAAGTGAAAGGGGGCAGTACATTTTTGTCACACTGCTAAATTGAAGAAGGAAAAATATACCACATAATTGGAACCAATTGAAGAAGAAGCTTTTTTCTCAAAAGTGGAAGGAATTTTGATGCAAATTTTAATGGAATTGAGTCTTGGATTGGACCTGAAAGAAACTCTTCCTTGAAACACATATTCTGCACTTCTATAAAAAAAAAAGAAGAAAAAAGAAAGACATGTGGAGTGGATGCACTGCACGTAAAAATAAAACATGCATTTCAAACAATCACGTCAGAGAGATTCATATCCTGCACTTCAAATCAGATCAATACTTATTTATGCATGAAATAAATATGATGCTCTCACTTTCATCAATCCTATTCCTATATATGTATATTGCACACCCTCATTGATCATAATTAAGTTGTTTTTGATTTCCTAATGCATGATTAGCTCATGCTTATGCTTTTACGCGATTCTCCCACTTTAAATCACTACACATGAAAGCTCTCTCATCTCTCCAACTAACACAAAAGCAAGCAGAATATGAGAATATTTAAGTCAATAAACAAGCATCGCTTGTTTCAAAAAAAGAAAAAGAATCTTAGGTTTGCTAGTTCAGGACTAGGCCCAACTTCATTTTAATTTTGGGTCACCAACTTCATCAACAAGTAACATAGGTTGCTATCAAGTGAGTCCAATGCTGAAGAGTGCTGTGCATATATTTGTTAAAAGCCCACCAAATTAATTTGATGGTAGGTTTGATCCAACCCAACCTCAAAAGCACTTTGATTTGGTCATGCATATGGTACGCATTAAAGATTTGATACCTACTATGAGGCCCAACCCAAGCACCAAATTCATTCATGGCATGTTGCATGGATATTCTAAAAACATTTGCAAAGAAACCAAACATTACTCTGAATAAAACAATCACAAAATCGTTGCAGCTTCATTGTACTTTGCAGGTTGCGAAAAAGAAGAAGAAAATAGAGTAAAAACAATTACATTTGAACAATTCAATTGAATTTTTCTGCGATTGAGGAACTCCGCCATCAAGACTTGAACAATCACACGAATCTCTAGGCATCTCCCAATCGCATCAATGTAGTTCCTCTTTTTGTATTGTTGATCATCAAACCATCTTAGAATATATCGAGGATCTCGAGGATCGAACGGTTGCAGAGGGGACAAGACCCTCGATTCAACCACACCTCCCTCGAACACACTCTGCAAAAGGTGTGCCCACATGGGATGAAAGCTGCACCTTTCTTCCTGCTCATGCACACGCAGCACACCGTATCATTGCCCAGCCCTCCCTCTGCTTTGTCGCTCTCTGTCGTCGCACCACCAAACGCATCACAGCCGTCCACTTCCGTTTCCTCCAGCAATCTCATCAACGATACTCTCGTCGGCGTGCCAGGTGCCGTTGTTACTGCACTTCCGTCACCCGCAGGCCCCACCACCGACCCTCCTCCGTCCGATTCTTGCGGTGCCCGAAACTGACGCTCGGCTGCTAAGGCGGCAGCCAAGTTCATGCCAGACCCGGTCGAAATCGGACCCACGCAATCCGGATCCCAATTGTTGACCGGTTGAGCCTGGCCCACCACACTTACAACTCGTTGTTGTGGTGGTAGTGGTAGATGATGGTTTTGTGGCTCTTGGTCGTCCTCATCGCCATCTCTTACGCTTATGGCCGCCGTTCGTCCAAAAACCCAGGCGGCCCCACAGCAGCCAAACCCATTCAATCTGAGCCGTTGCTTGAAGGTCCTCCTCCCGCCTCTCGCTCCATCCGTATCGTCCATTTGTTCCCTCAGAATTTCAAGAACAGTTCTTGCTTCCCTCTCTCGACGCACCGTTTCCTGCAATATCACACTGAGTTGACTCATTCTTCAACACCCACCAAACCCAACAGAAGAAAACAGAGAAACACAAAGATAGAGCAGAGAAAGAGAATTGTTGTAAGGAGGAGATGAAAAAGACGTACAGGTCTGGATTAAAGAGAGGGCTCTATCCATGGAAAACCCGTGAGTATCTTCAAGAATGAGAAAAGTACTTAGCCCAGCACCAATCTCGCTGATCAAATAGGAGAAGCCGACAGTGACCAAACGTCATAAGCAAGAATCTGGGCCAATATCATTAACAAAAAAGCAAGATCGGATGATTGGGTTTTGGAGGACGCTCTGGGTTTGTGAATTGTGAGCTGATGCCCAACTCTTTCGTTGAAAAAGAGGGATTTTGGAGTTGAAAAAAGGGAAAAGAGACAAAATAGAAGAAGAACGCAAACAAAAGGAGGTACTTTACAGGGTTTCTGTGTTTCTTGGCTTCTCTCTCTTGAGCTTGCAGCAACTCAAGAACTAGTTTTTTGTGTTGGGTGCATTGGTGGGAATTCAATTATAAAAAACAAAATTTATTTTGAATAGAGAAAATTGGTTGGTTTTGTATTTGATTTCAGGTAGCTTGGGCTGATATTCTTTGTACGCTGGCTGGCTGGTCGCCGGCCAGAATAAAGTCAAAAGCCCTGGAAGCCGGCGCATCAATCGATGCTCTGCCAAGTGGCACTACCCTCCAATGCTTGAGTTTTGTTTGTTTATTTAATAAACGACAATTATATTTTATTTTCATGGATGTGCTTCTTATATAGATTGTTAATCTTGTATACAAGCAATAGCAATTTCAAACTATAAGTTCAACGCCAGTGGTTCAATTGGTATGAAAATCCGTAGTGCTTTTTGTTTTAGAGAGAAAATCCTTGGTGCTTAAAATGTTTTTTTTAAAATACCAGATTTATTCTTCCGTTACTTTTCTTTTGCCTAATGCATATCCTCTATTTATGGTCCTTGGATCATTCCTATATTCGGCTAATGCATCCCGCCAAAAAAAGAAAACAAATTCAATCACAATTTTCACAACCTCAAAATGCATATTAAAGATAGGAAAAGTAAAGTGCACGACTATTTTGGACACTACTAGCTCTCGTTTATCACCGACATTTTTCTAGCACGACGTCGATGTAGAAAAAGAATGAAGTTGTAATTTAGCTGACTCTTTTTATATTTTGTTTATATACGGAGCCTCATTTCAAGAAAAAAGGAATGCAAAAATAAAGTGCTACATCTGAGATATAAGTTATGATAAGTTTCTTGATGCTCACATAGATAATCACAAGGGCAAATTGAGGTCAACCCCGAACTCATTTATTTGGATGGTGCCTTATAAAATTGGAAGGCGACTTTATGCGAGGTTGGTGTGAGTTCAATCATTATTGGGTATGCGAAATGATGTAACTGAAAAAAGTTTGTCCCTCTACAAATAAAAGGGCATGGCATTGATTGCGCAAAAAAGAGAAAGAGGAATATATGCCGTTGAGAGTGAGTGAGTGAGAGAGCGAGCAACTTAGCAAACAAAGCATATCTGATTAGCGAATAGTGATGCTGGATCAATCAATCAACTGCTTTAAAAGGAAGAAAATCATTGAAAAGCCTAAAGCCTAACCTAATTATGTATTGTGATTAATAATTTAATAACGTGATCTCGCAACCTAGTGGGCCCGACTCACGCAACTCCGTTGGTTAGCACGAGTGGTCCCTCTCGAGGGTTATCATCTAATTTAATAATAATTTATACCCATTTTACAGGTTTCTTAATTCTAATGGGTTTATGGTCAATATTCGGCTGGCAGCGGCAGGCAAGCATATAATTGTAATATTCATGTTCATATAAGTCATCAATGATTGGCAAAGTCCTCAATATCGCGTAAACAATTCTACACAAAATTATTTTTATAGTTGCCATTGGTACCATTGGTACATACATGGAGTTCAAGCAATGACGACGTCTTTTGATATTAGACACAACCCTAACTCAAATCTGGACTGGACCTGCAAATTTCTTTTACATATTTCCTTCTTCACAATTTCAGCCCACCCAAGCTTGAAGCTTCCTCCTTCAGCCTCTTCCCCAAGCCCCAAACCCCTCTTGCAAGGCCCAACCCAACCCAAACCCCACTTGTAACTAACGAGTAATTTAAAAACGCTTGAGCTTTTGAGCAATAGTTGCAAATCTAAAACATGCACAACGGCACAATGTAAAAGAGGTCAGAAACGCTTTCCATGAAAAGTTATGTAATGCGGGATAATTTTTTAATATGGCAGTTTGTGATTGGTTGGGCCACTATCACAAAATAATGTTATTCATGTTTCTTACAAGTTTATGAATTGGAGGGTATAATAAGCAACAAGATATAGTTCAATAAAAAACAGTATTGACTTGTAAATTGGTGATATTATATTCGAATTGTCATGATATTAGTGTGTGTGAGAAAAATCTCGTCTCCTAACAAACAAGAACGACAATTAATAAGCATGAAAATATTTGAGCCACCTCACTCACTCATTCATTTCGCACGTAGTTGTAGATGAAAGTGACCAAACAGGATAATAGAGTCGGGAAGCCAATAAAATAGCCCTTTGCCAATAAAATAGCCCTTTGAGCCAACTCACTCACTCCTTCTCTCCGGCTCCACCTCTTCCCCTATCGTCTCCTCATGTGATTTGTCTTTTCATTACACGCTATCGACGTGTCATAAAATTTATAGTTGTGGACAGCATCCGTGTCTACTTCTCCCACATGATTTAGAGACTGCGAGTCCCATTTTACCCTCACCACCAATGCACATAAGAACAAACTAATTAGGGACATAAGTGTCCTTTTAAACACCATTTGCCAGGCATGACAAGGCAACAGTACCAAAACTACCAGAAAGTTTTCAACTCCCTCCCAATTTCGAGCCCTTTCGCTGCTGCTTAAATTTGCTCAACCCAGAAAAGCCAGAACCACTTTCTTTACTCTCTCTCTCTCTCTCTCTCTCTCTCTCTGTAATTCAAGAAAGGAAAAAGACGAAAATGGCCTTCGCTTCGCAGCTAAACCAATTCCCCTGCAAGACGCTATCGCTAAACCCAGCGCACCACCGTCTCGCCTCCAAGCCCTTTTCCCTCTTGTTCGCGCCAAACTCTAACGTGCTCGCCGCCAAATTCAACAACCAACTGAAATTCTCCACCCATGAGTTCGTCGGGACCCGACCTGCTACCCGGCTCCGGGTGGTGGACGAGGACGAATGGGGCCCCGAGAAGGAGACCGAGTCGGCTGTGGCTGTGGCCGAGGATGACAAGCCGGCTGAGCCCGAGTCAGCCGAAACCAGTAGGCTGAAGAAGGCTCTGGTAGACTCGTTTTACGGAACTGATCGTGGACTGAGCGCTACCAGCGAGACCCGGGCCGAGATTGTGGAGCTTATTACTCAGTTGGAGGCCCAAAACCCGACCCCGGCTCCGACCGAGGCTTTGCCTCTGCTCAATGGCAAATGGATTCTAGCGTACGTAATTAGTCCCATCCATCCATCCCCTTTCACCTAAAACCCTAATTTGACTTTTAATTCGCAGACTGAGTGTTGAAGACAATTGTTTTGCAGGTACACTTCGTTTGCAGGTCTGTTTCCATTGTTGTCCAGAGGAACGCTTCCATTGGTGAAGGTCGAGGAGGTTTCGCAGACGATTGACTCTGAGAATTTCACCGTACAAAATTCTGTTCAGTTTGCTGGGCCATTAGCTACCACTTCTTTCAGCACTAACGCCACATTTGAAGTTCGAAGCCCAAAGCGCGTCCAGGTCTGGTCAATTCATTTTCCTTTTCTTTGCTTCCATTAGTGTTTGCATAAGTATGATTGGAGTTAGTTTCTACACAAGATAAATATGTCACTCTGGAAAGCTAACTCATTCAAAGAACAAATATGATTTAGGGTTCTTTGGCATATTGGAAACTGACTTTAAATGAGTTTTTTTTTATTGTTTCCCCGTTAATTTGTTGATTCAGATTAAGTTTGAAGAAGGCGTAATTGGGACTCCCCAGCTGACTGACTCGCTAGTGATACCAGAAAATGTTGAGTTTCTAGGACAAAAACTCGACCTCACAGTCTTCAAAAGTTTGCTCACCTCTGTTCAAGACACTGCTTCATCTGTTGTAAAGACCATATCCAGCCAACCCCCGTTTAAGTTTTCCATCTCAAACAGCAAAGCTGAATCATGGTTGCTAACCACATACCTTGATCCCGAGCTTCGGATTTCAAGGGGAGACAATGGCAGCGTGTTCGTGCTGATCAAGGAAGGCAGCTCCCTCTTGAGCCCCTGATCAAACTCACACATAATGTACTTGTTCAAGGATAGGGGGATGTAATTTTCTATAATGAATGATATGAATAATTTAATCACTGGATTGTACCTATAGTATACACACTCTTTGTTGACAGAACATATCTTGAGGAAAAATGTTGTGCATTAAACTTGAGTTGTCAAGGATAAACAAACATGGCTCCCCTGTTTCGGTGAAAAATTCAAGTTTGGTCTAAATTTATGCATTTCTTGAGCAGAGGGATTGCACAGCCAGATACGGATAAAACAAGGGATTTGAATAATGTAACAATAGTAAGAAGGAACAACATCAACAACCATGGCAACCCCATTTAAGTTGTAAACCCACAAGTTAATTGCAGCTTTCTTAATTTCATGGCAAAAAGGACGTCAAGGACATTAGCCCTTAGGAATCATGTGGTGCAGGCAGAATCAACAATCTTCAGCTAAGTAACCTCTTCTTTCTTCTCTCTCTCTCGGAAAAAGCATATACAAATAGTAACTTTAGATATTCGTTTTATGCTTTATATTTTCCAACTTTGCTAATTTATTAAGCAAAGTATTGTATATCAAAGTCTACAGTCTTAAACAAATGAACTAAGCAAAGGCAGATCCCTGTGCTGTACGGATCCTGTATACAGCTAGTAACCTTCAATATTCGTTTATGCTTATATTTTTCAACTTGGTTAATTTAGTAAGCAAAGTATTTTATATCAAAGTTTAACACGAAGCAAAAACCACCACCACAGAGCAGGAGCAAGTAGACATGGAGGACTTAGAGATAGAGCACGCAGAGATGGCGTACTGGAGAACGGAAGAGGTTCTTCTTAAAGACGAGGGAGAGAGTGCAAGGAAAATTGAAGTACTGAAACTTCCTTACGATCTAGCCATGTTGAATGACTGGGAAGGCATGAAGAGATACTACGTGGACAATCCGCAAAAACTGAATTCTCCAATGACAGTGGACGAAGACACTGCATTGCACATTGTAGCGTCCTGCTGCAGGAGAAAATCACAGGGCAAACAAGTCCTTGAATTCTTGATTAATTTACTGCCACCAAGCTATGATGAAAGATGCAAGGCCGTGAGGGTTCCAAATAAACTCGGCAACAACGTTCTTCACGAGGTGGCGATGTCCGGAAATCTGGAGGCAGCAACTTTCTTAGTGATCAACTTCAACAAACCTGCAGGAAAAACTAGTAACGAGGAGAATTCTACACTGCCTCTGCTAGATATTCGGAACGAATTAGGAGAATCACCATTGTACAGGGCTGCTGCTCTTGGTCACCCTGACCTGGTCCAGTTTTTTGCTGACGAACTGGAGGAGAATCCGGAGAATCTTCGGAGGCACTTCCACCGGAATGATAGAATGTCCATTCTTCATATTGCAGTCATTGGCCAACAATTTAGTCTCTCTCTCTCTCTCTCTCTCTCTCTCTCTCTCTATATATATATATATATATATATATATGTATAATGTATGCAGTGCACATTAATTTATACTGTTCTTTTGGCATCCAATATGCAGGGACTGCTCTTTGGTTGCAGAGCAAGTACCCATTTCTTGCAACTAAGAGGGAAGGTAAAGGATTGACAAGCCTTCAATTGCTAGCCCAAATGCCAACTGCCTTCACACCACAATTTCTACAAAGCAGATGGAAGATGCTCATATATTATTGTATGATGGTTAAGCCTTGCAGTTTAATTACAGCACATCAGTTAACAGATGCTCAAGTTTTATGACATTGACATGCATATTAATTCTTGTTATACATGCTGCTGCAGGCCTTCCTGCTCGAGACCTGGAGGTCACAACAAATCACAAGGATGATGTGGAGAGCAGCTTGGGCAGCAACCAACACCCCCAATCCATCTCTTGGAAGAAGCCTGAAGGTAATCAAAATAATTTGTGATCTAAGTAATTGTTAACCAGATTTTTTGAATTAATATTTATATATTATACATACAAGTTTAATATAGCTAGGACCCTGATGAAGATGCATGCATAACATTGCAGGTATTCTGAAGATGTACACTTCCCTGTGGGACTTCCTCGCTAAAGGTTGCTTAGTTTCTGGCTTTTCTATACTTTATGATGCATGCTTGCTTGCTTATTTCATTTCTCTTTCATTTGATTCTCTTATACAATAACTAATCGTGTATAAGCTTGGCCATGATGGATAGAAATGGACATAATCGAAAAGATCTGGAAGGATAAGAGAATTAAACATGCTCTTAAAAACCTCATCCCTTTGCTCGTCGAGAAAGACAATTCATGGCAGAATTCTAAAGAAGCAAAGGGCAAGACGATATCTCTGGGGTCAGTGGAAAATCTTTGTAAGGGTGATAATGATGGAGGAGATCAACAAGGAAAGGATTCCGCAGAACCAACCAATTCTAAGAAGCAGAGCATGTATAAGTATAACCCATTGCTTATAGCAACTATCACTGGAATTGTGCCTATTGTTGCAGAGATACTTAGGCAGCATCCTCAAGCAGCTGAGCACGTTAGCCATAGTGAACAGAACATTTTGCATCTGGCCATTAAGCACCGTCAAAGAGAGATCCTTGAGCTTCTAAAAAGGAAGCCAACAACCATCTCCAGGTTGAATGAGATGATTGACAGTGACGGCAATACCATATTGCACCAAGCTGCAGATAGGAGCTACTACTCTGTAGCAATTTCTCAGAATTTAATTGGTCCAGCCATGCAATTGCAAACAGAGTTGCGTTGGATGATGGTGAGATCCCTTTTATATTCACATTTACTTAATTATACATTTCTTCTCTGAACAAGAAGTAAAGACTGACAATAGATAACATGTCAATAGCAAAACGTTCATACTAAGCTAACCAATTGGCCATTGCGAGGTTTCTTAACTTTCCAATGCGGAACATTCTTCACATTCTCACAACTTACTAGTCCGTCGGTCAACTTGATAGCTGTGTGTGTTCTTTGTCCAGGGTGTGAAAAACATAGTACCACCTCATTACATCATGCACCACAACAACAAGGATCAGACAGCGGAGGAGCTGTTCAATGATGAGCATAATGAGCTTCTGAAGTCAGCACAAGAATGGATAAAAGACACAGCTGAGTCGTGCTCAACTGTGGCAGTGTTGGTGTGCACTGTGGTCTTTGCAGCCGCCTACACCATGCCTGGGGGTAACGAACCAAATGGCCTTCCAGTTTTCCATGATTCTCCTCTCTTCTGGCTCTTCACCTGCATGGATGTCGTGGCCATCGCCTGCTCATTGTCATCGGTAGCCTTTTTCCTCTCTATCCTGTCCTCTCCCCTTGAGTATCCTTTTTTCTGTCACGTTCTTCCCCGCAAGCTCATGATCGGGTTCACCTTGCTCTTCTTGTCAATGGCAACCACCATGCTGGCCTTTGCTGCTACCATTTTGCTTGTGATTCGTATAGAGAAGAAATGGACTAAGTCAATGCTTTACTCTATTGCCTTTTTTCCTGTCCCTCTATTTGGCTTGCTGCAATTTCCTATGTACCAGTCTTTCAAAGAAATATATCATAAAATTACCAAGATTTTCCGCCCCTTCTTCGTTCCCTTTCTCGGCTTTTGCAAGAGGAGATCAATATGTGGTAAGAGCAAGGCGAACTGAATCACAAAACTAGAGTGAAGCAGTACTATATGATGATTTGTACAATTTTAGTGCGTCTTCAATCTTCATTCGCAATTAATATGAACAATAAGAAGAATATTGAAGGGCCTTGTCATTAATTGTATGCTAATAAAGATTCAGTATCATGCTTTTGTTTGATTTGCAATTATGATATGGGTTTATTATATACAAATTTGTATCTGCTCTGGTTAAGGTGTCTAATGTCTATTTTGCATATAAGACTTGCTTCTGTGTCTTTAAATTTGGTGCTTTTTCTTGCTTGGGAAAAGATTAAACGCTGTTAAATGTTATTAACCACTTGCGTCAACCATAAACACATATTACCATGAAAATCGGCACATGAATGAAGTTACATAAGGACAACTACAATGGAAAATTTTTCAGTATCATCCCATAATCCTCCTTTCATTTGTATGCTCAAATAATTGGCACTGTTTCATCAATTAATGAAACACCTCCATATATATTATATACCATTTTCATACACTGGCATGGAATGTTTTCAATTGGAGAAAACTTGAGTTCTCACTTGGGCCAGGTTCTCAGGGACAAATAAATATACACCCCATTTGAAGTTCGAAGCCCCAAGCGCGTCCAGGTTTGGTCAATTCATTCCCTTTTCTTTGCTTCCATTAGTGTTTACATAAATAAGATTTTAGGTTTGATTCTTCCTCCGCTAATATGGCTTGTAAAAATAAATAAAAATATAAGTCCGGTTACTTTCTGCAGAAACCAAATCAAGGGAGACAACCCCCGTTTAAGTTTTTCCGTCTCAAACAGCAAAGCTGAGTCATGGTTGCTAACCACATACCTTGATCCCGAGCTTCAGATTTCAAGGGAGACAATGGCAGTGTGTTCGTGCTCATCAAGGAAGGTAGCTCCCTCTTGACTCCCTGATCAAACTCACACACACAGTAAGTTTTTAATGTGTGTTATGTTACTTGTTCAAGGATAGGGGGATGCAATTTTCTATAATGAATTATGTGAATACTTCAATCACTGGATTGTACGTATAGTATACATTCTTTGGCGACAGAAAATTTCTTAACTTAAATCATGTGACGCACGCAGAATCAACAATCTTAAGCTAATTAACTAAGCAAAGGCAGATACTTGTACGGATCAAGCATAGTGATAGTAACCTTTCTTTTTTTTCTCATTTTTTTTAAACTTTCGGAAAGAGCATATACAAATAGTAGCTTTAGATATTCGTTTTATGCTTTATATTTTCCAACTTTGCTAATTTATCAAGCAAAGTATTGTATCAAAAGAAGGCAGATCCCTGTACTGTAAGTACGGATCCTGTATACAGCTAGTAACCTTCAATATTCGTTTATGCTTTATATTTTCCAACTTTGCTAATTTATCAAGCAAAGTATTATATATCAAATTTTAACAGTAGCACATAAGAATTTCGTGTACATGAAGGAGCCGCTAGGCTAGGTATAAAACGAAGCAAAAACTACCACACACACAGCAGGAGCAAGTAGAGATGGAGAGCAAAGAGATAGCATACTGGAAAACGGAAGATGTTCTTAAAGAAGAGGTAGAGAGTGCAAGTGAAATTGAAGTACTGAAGGGTCCTTATGATCTAGCCATGGTGAATGACTGGGAAGGCATGAAGAGATACTACGCGGACAATCAGGAAAAACTGAATTGTCCAATAACAGTGGACGAAGACACTGCATTGCACATTGTAGCTTCCTGCTGCAGTAAATCACAGGGCAAACAAGTCCTTGAGTTCTTGATTAATTTACTGCCACAAAGCTATGATGAAAGATGCAAGGCCGTGAGGTTTCCAAATAAACTCGGCAACAACGTTCTTCACGAGGTGGCGATGTCCGGCAATCTGGAGGCAGCAACTTTCTTAGTGAGCAACTTCAACAAACCTGCAGGAAAAATTAGTAATGAGGAGAATTCTACACTGCCTCTGCTAGATATTCGGAACGAGTTAGGAGAATCGCCATTGTACAGGGCTGCTGCTCTTGGTCACCCTTACCTGGTCCAGTTTTTTGCTGACAAACTGGAGGAGGAGAATCCGGAGAATCTTCGGAGGCACTTCCACCGAAATGATAGAATGTCCATTCTTCATATCGCAGTCATTGGCCAACAATTTAGTCTCTCTCTCTCTCTCTCTCTCTCTCTCTCTCTCTATATATATATATATATATATGTGTGTGTGTGTGTGTGTGTGTGTATATAATGTATGCAGTGCACATTAATTTATACAACTATTCTTTTGGCATCCAATATGCAGGGACTGCTCTTTGGTTGCAGAGCAAGTACCCATTTCTTGCAACTAAGAGGGAAGGTAAAGGATTGACAAGCCTTCAATTGCTAGCCCAAATGCCAACTGCCTTCAAACCACAATTTCAACAAAGCAGATGGAAGATGCTCATATATTATTGTATGGTGGTTAAGCCTTGCAGTTTAATTACAGCATATCAGTTAACAGATGCTCAAGTTTTATGACATTGACATGCATATTAATTCTTGTTATACATGCTGCTGCAGGCCTTCCTGCTCGAGACCTGGAGGTCACAACAAATCCCAAGGATGATGTGGAGAGCAGCTTGGGCAGCAACCAAGACCCCCAAGCCATCTCTTGGAAGAAGCCTGAAGGTAATCAAAATAATTTGTGATCTATTTAATTGTTAACCAGATTTTTTGAATTAATATTTATATACAAGTTTAATATAGCTAGGATCCTGATGAAGTTGCATGCATAACATTGCAGGTATTCTGAAGGTGTACACTTCCCTGTGGGACTTCCTTGCTAAAGGTTGCTTAGTTTCTGGCTTTTCTATTCTTTATGATGCATGCTTGCTTGCTTATTTCATTTCTCTTTCATTTGATTCTCTTATACAATAACTAATCGTGTATAAGCGTGGCCATGATGGATAGAAATGGACATAATCGAAAAGATCTGGAAGGATAAGAGAATTAAACATGCTCTTAAAAACCTCATCCCTTTGCTCGTCGAGAAAGACAATTCATGGCAGAATTCTAAAGAAGCAAAGGGCAAGACGATATCTCTGGGGTCAGTGGAAAATCTTTGTAAGGGTGATAATGATGGAGGAGATCAACAAGGAAAGGATTCCGCAGAACCAACCAATTCTAAGAAGCAGAGCATTTATAAGTATAACCCATTGCTTATAGCAACTATCACTGGAATTGTGCCTATTGTTGCAGAGATACTTAGGCAGCATCCTCAAGCAGCTGAGCACGTTAGCCATAGTGAACAGAACATTTTGCATCTGGCCATTAAGCACCGTCAAAGAGAGATCCTTGAGCTTCTAAAAAGGAAGCCAATAACCATCTCAAGGTTGAATGAGATGATTGACAGTGATGGCAACACCATATTGCACCAAGCTGCAGATAGGAGCTACTACTCTGTAGCAATTTCTGAGAAATTAATTGGCCCAGCCATGCAATTGCAAGCAGAATTGCGTTGGATGATGGTGAGATCCCTTTTATATCCACATTTACTTTATTATACATTTCTTCTCTGAACGAGAAGGACAGACTGACAATAGATAAAACAAAATGTTCATGCTAACCAATTGGCCATTGCGAGATTTCTTAACTTTCCAATGCAGAACATTCTTCACATACTCACAACTTGCTAGTCCGTCGGTCAACTTGATAAATGTGTGTGTTCTTTTGTCCAGGGTGTGAAGAACATATTACCACCTCATTACATCATGCACCACAACAACAAGGATCAGACAGCGGAGGAGCTGTTCAATGATGAGCATAATGAGCTTCTGAAGTCGGCACAAGAATGGATAAAAGACACAGCACAGTCGTGCTCAACTGTTGCTGTGCTGGTGGCCACCGTTGTCTTTGCAGCTGCCTACGCCATGCCTGGGGGTAACGAACCAAATGGCCTTCCTGTTTTCCATGATTCTCCTCTCTTCTGGCTCTTCACCTGCATGGACGTCGTGGCCATCGCCTGCTCATTGTCTTCGGTAGCCTTTTTCCTCTCCATCCTCTCCTCTCCCCTTGAGTACCCCTTTTTCTGTCACGGTCTTCCCCGCAAGCTCATGATCGGGTTCACCTTGCTCTTCTTGTCTATGGCAACCACCATGCTCGCCTTTGCTGCTACTATTTTGCTTGTGATTCGTATTGAGAAGAAATGGACTAAGTCTCTGCTTTACTGTATTGCGTTTTTTCCCGTCCCTCTATTTGGCTTGCTACAATTTCCTATGTATCAGAAAATTACCAAGATTTTCCGCCCCTTCTTCATTCCCTTTCTCGGCTGTTGGAAAAGGAGATCAATATGTGGTAAGAGAAAGGCGAACTGAATCACAAAGCTAGCATGAAGCAGTATATGATTTGTACAATTTTAATGTGTCTTCAATCTTCATTCCCAATTAATATGGACAATTAGAAGAATATTGAAGAGGCTTGTCATCATGAATTGTATGCTAATAAAGATTCAGTATCATGCTTCTGTTTGATTTGTTTCGTGATTTGTATATGCTGGTTAAGGTGTCTAATGTTTATTTTGCTTATAAGACTTGCTTCTGTGCCTTAGAATTTGGTGTTTTTTCCTGCTTGGGAAGAGGAGAATTGATTTGCAAAATTAAATGATATATAAATCGCTTGAGCTACCATAAACACAAGTTAGAATGAAAAGCGTCTTATGAATTAAGGTCAACAACAACAATGATAAATTCTTGAGTTCTCACTTGGGCCAGGTTCTCAAGGACAAATTAACATGCCTCCATGCTCTGTTTCACTGAAAATAAAAGTTTGGTCTAAATTTATGCTCTGTTTCTTGAGCAGAGGGATTGCATTCGCATAGCGTGAGATGGATCATGAAACAGGGGATAGCTAAGATTTTGTTGTTGATAATGCAGTAATTAAATTTGAACACTGTAACAACAATTCTAAAGAACAACCTCAACAGCCATGGCAACAGTGGATTTAAGTTGTAAATGTAAAACAGTAAAATGCAGCTTTCTACTCCCTGTGAAAAATATCTTGTAATAGCATTACACCATCTGAGAATTGATTCCACACCATTAGTAATAGTAAGAACAATTTCCTTTTGTCTGATTGATTGAGTCCTTTCTCACTTTTCTCTCATCCTTTTTCTATAAATTATTTTTATCTGTCAAAGTTTACAGACAATAATATTCCTACACTTTAATCACCTAACGGTATCTGATCCTCTATGGCTCCTCCGATTTCTCCTCCTCCTGTGAAATGAAAGCCAGGAATTAATAATAACGGCTGTGTTAACGCACATCCCGAGCAACACATGCTTACAAAATAAAAGCCAAGATGCATGTGTGTATGCTTGCTTAATTATATTCCTTCAATTAATTTCCCTTTCATTTGATTCTCTTGTACATTAACTTATCGTGTATAATCTTGATGGTGATCATCGTGATGGATAGAAATTGGCATAATCGATAACATCTGGAAGGACAAGAAAAATAAAAATTCTCTAAAGGAATCGTCCGTTTGTTCGTCAAGGAAGACCATTCATGGCAGAATTCTAAAAAAGAAAAAGACGAGACCTTAATCTGGGGGCAGTAGTGGAAAATGTTAGTAATAATGAAGGAGATGAAAAAGGAAATGGTTCTGCAGTATCAAAAAAATCCAAGAAGCAGCATCTTTGTAACTATACCCCATTAATCAAAGCAACTATCACAGGAATTTATTAAGCGAAGTATTGTATATCAAGGTCTTCAATCTTAAACAAATGAACTAAGCAAAGGCAGATCCCTGTACTGTACGGATCCTGTATACAGCTAGTAACCTTCCACATTCGTTTATGCTTACATTTTTCAACTTGGTTAATTTATTAAGCAAAGTATCAAAGTTTAACAGTTACACATAAGAATTTCTTATACAAAAGGAGCAGCTAGCCTAGGTATAAAATGAAGCAAAAACCACCACACAGAGCAGGAGCAAGTAGGGATGGAGGACTTAGAGATAGAGCACGCAGATATGGCGTACTGGAGAACGGAAGATGTTCTTAAAGAAGAGGGAGTGGGCGAGAGTGCAAGTGAAATTGAAGTACTGAAACTTCCTTATGATCTAGCCATGGAGAATGACTGGGAAGGCATGAAGAGATACTACGTGGACAATCCACGAAAACTGAATTCTCCAATGACAGTGGACGAAGACACTGCATTGCACATTGTAGCTTCCTGCTGCACGAGCAAATCACAGGGCAAACAAGTCCTTGAATTCTTGATTAATTTACTGCCACCAAGCTATGATGAAAGATGCAAGGCCGTGAGGGTTCCAAATAAACTCGGCAACAACGTTCTTCACGAGGTGGCGATGTCCGGCAGTCTGGAGGCAGCAACTTTCTTAGTGAGCAACTTCAACAAACCTGCAGGAAAAACTAGTAACGAGGAGAATTCTACACTGCCTCTGCTAGATATTCGGAACGAGTTAGGAGAATCGCCATTGTACAGGGCTGCTGCTCTTGGTCACCCTGACCTGGTCCAGTTTTTTGCTGAAAAACTGGAGGAGAATCCGGAGAATCTTCGGAGGCACTTCCACCGAAATGATAGAATGTCCATTCTTCATATCGCAGTCATTGGCCAACAATTTAGTCTCTCTCTCTCTCTCTCTCTCTCTCTCTCTCTCTCTCTCTCTCTCTCTCTCTCTCTATATATATATATATATATATATATATGTATAATGTATGCAGTGCACATTAATTTATACAACTGTTCTTTTGGCATCCAATATGCAGGGACTGCTCTTTGGTTGCAGAGGAAGTACCCATTTCTTGCAACTAAGAGGGAAGGTAAAGGATTGACAAGCCTTCAATTGCTAGCCCAAATGCCAACTGCCTTCACACCACAATTTCAACAAAGCAGATGGAAGATGCTCATATATTATTGTATGATGGTTAAGCCTTGCAGTTTAATTACAGCATATCAGTTAACAGATGCTCAAGTTTTATGACATTAACATGCATATTAATTCTTGTTATACATGCTGCTGCAGGCCTTCCTGCTCGAGACCTGGAGGTCACAACAAATCCCAAGGATGATGTGGAGAGCAGCTTGGGCAGCAACCAAGACCCCCAAGCCATCTCTTGGAAGAAGCCTGAAGGTAATCAAAATAATTTGTGATCTATTTAATTGTTAACCAGATTTTTTGAACTAATACTTATATACAAGTTTAATATAGCTAGGATCCTGATGAAGTTGCATGCATAACATTGCAGGTATTCTGAAGGTGTACACTACCCTGTGGGACTTCCTTGCTAAAGGTTGCTTAGTTTCTGGCTTTTCTATACTTTATGATGCATGCATGCTTGCTTAATTATAGCTCTTAATTCATTTCTCCTTCATTTGATTCTCTTATACATGAACTAATCGTGTATAAGCTTGGCCATGATGGATAGAAATGGACATAATCGAAAAGATCTGGAGGGATAAGAGAATTAAACATGCTCTTAAAAACCTCATCCCTTTGCTCGTCGAGAAAGACTATTCATGGCAGAATTCTAAAGAAGCAAAAGGCAAGACGATTTCTCTGGGGTCAGTGGAAAATCTTTGTAAGGGTGATAATGATGGAGGAGATCAACAAGGAAAGGATTCCGCAGAACCAACCAATTCTAAGAAGCAGAGCATTTATAAGTATAACCCATTGCTTATAGCAACTATCACTGGAATTGTGCCTATTGTTGCAGAGATACTTAGGCAGCATCCTCAAGCAGCTGAGCACGTTAGCCATAGTGAACAGAACATTTTGCATCTGGCCATTAAGCACCGTCAAAGAGAGATCCTTGAGCTTCTAAAAAGGAAGCCAATAACCATCTCAAGGTTGAATGAGATGATTGACAGTGATGGCAACACCATATTGCACCAAGCTGCAGATAGGAGCTACTACTCTGTAGCAATTTCTGAGAAATTAATTGGCCCAGCCATGCAATTGCAAGCAGAGTTGCGTTGGATGATGGTGAGATCCCTATTATATTCACATTTACTTTATTATACATTTCTTCTCTGAACGAGGAGGACAGACTGACAATAGATAAAACAAAATGTTCATGCTAACCAATTGGCCATTGCGAGATTTCTTAACTTTCCAATGCAGAACATTCTTCACATACTCACAACTTGCTAGTCCGTCGGTCAACTTGATAAATGTGTGTGTTCTTTTGTCCAGGGTGTGAAGAACATATTACCACCTCATTACATCATGCACCACAACAACAAGGATCAGACAGCGGAGGAGCTGTTCAATGATGAGCATAATGAGCTTCTGAAGTCGGCACAAGAATGGATAAAAGACACAGCACAGTCGTGCTCAACTGTGGCTGTGCTGGTGGCCACCGTTGTCTTTGCAGCCGCCTATGCCATGCCTGGGGGTAACGAACCAAATGGCCTTCCTGTTTTCCATGATTCACCTCTCTTCTGGCTCTTCACCTGCATGGACGTCGTGGCCATCGCCTGCTCATTGTCTTCGGTAGCCTTTTTCCTCTCCATCCTCTCCTCTCCCCTTGAGTACCCATTTTTCTGTCACGGTCTTCCCCGCAAGCTCATGATCGGGTTCACCTTGCTCTTCTTGTCCATGGCAACCACCATGCTCGCCTTTGCTGCTACTATTTTGCTTGTGATTCGTATCGAGAAGAAATGGACTAAGTCTCTGCTTTACTGTATTGCGTTTTTTCCGGTCCCTCTATTTGGCTTGCTGCAATTTCCTATGTATCAGAAAGTAACCAAGATTTTCCTCCCCTTCTTCATTCCCTTTCTCGGCTTTTCGAAGAGGAGATCAATATGTGGTAAGAGCAAGGCGAACTGAATTACAAAGCTAGCATGAAACAGTATATGATTTGTACAATTTTAATGTGTCTTCAATCTTCATTCCCAATTAATATGGACAATTAGAAGAATATTGAAGTGGCTTGTCATTACTTGTATGCTAATAAAGATTCAGTATCATGCTTCTGTTTGATTTGCTTTGTGATTTGGGTTTATATATACACATTTGTATCTGCTGGTTAAGGTGTCTAATGTTTATTTAGCATATAGGACTTGCTTCTGTGCCTTTAATTTCTTGAGAACAGGAGAACCGGAGACCTCAAGTGCTATTAAATGTTATTAATCACTTGAGCAAGCTACCGTAAACAGGAGAACCGGAGACGTCATTTCATTTGTATGCTTAACATAATTAAAGAACACAAAAAAAAAAAAAAAACTTTAAAATTGGAGGCTGCAATTACAACACAGAACCCTGCATGTCTCTGTTGAAGATGGACCAGCTTCTTTCTCTATTGCTGCCTGGAATTGGAGGCCTTTGCTCTTGGACATGAATTAAGTTGGAGCATTTTGAAGGAAAATTTGTGCAACACTAATCATTTATCCACAATTGGCAAGTGGGCCAGGTTCCCAAGGACAAACATGTCTAAATTTATGCATGCATTTCTTGAGCATAGCGTGAGATAGATAGGGGATAGCTGTAGTTATGTTGTTATTGTCAAATTTGAATACTTTAATAATTGTAAGAACACACCTTGGAATAGTATCAATAAATATTCACTTATATTATAATAATATAGGTATACAATATAGTTTATTTTTTCCCCTTTTAAGGGGAAGCAGTTTCACTCCCCTCACCACCCTTCTCAAATGTTGACACATGTCCATGAGTTTTACTATAGTTAAGTCGAGAAACTTAATAATTCTCTAGAGAAACTCATCCCTTTGCTCGGCCGAGAAAGGTTATTCGTGCCAGAATACTAAACAAGCAAAAGACGAGACGACTGTGGTGCCAGTGGAACATAACGGATATAAAAAAGGAAAGGGTGACCAACCAAATCTAAGAAGCAGAAAGTTTATACCTATACCCCATTGCTTATAGCTACTATCACAGGCAGGGGCGGATCCACAAAGTTTGAGAGCTAGAACCCAAAAGAAATGCAGATAAAGTCCTAAATCAAAAGTACGATGGACCTAAAAAATGACGTAAATGCCCTAAAATGAGCAGGATTGCGTTAAGATATGCCAGTTCTTATGTCGAATAAGACAAGACACCTTGGGAGGCGATAAGGATTGCACTAATTTGTTAGTTTATTATCACATTCTTAGAGATATTTTTGGTACATTGCAATGTATGTCTATTTTTTTAAGTTGATGCACTTCTCTTTGATAATGAACATGAGTATTTTGTATGGTTTTATCTATTAACTATGAATTAGAGTATTATCGTTTCATTTCAATGGGTCTATTTTGCATATAATTTTTTTGAACCTTACACATTGACCTCCGGAATGAAAATTCTTGGATCCGCCACTGATCAAAGGATTTGTGCCTATTGTTAAAGAGATACTTGAGCAGCATCCTCAGGCAGCCGAGCACGGTAGCGTTGATCAATAGAACATTTTGCATCTGGCCATTAAGCACCGTAAAAAAGAGATCTTTGAGCTTATCGAAAGCAAGCTAACAATAAGGTCAAGGTTGAATGCGAGGATTGACGGTGATGGCAACACCATATTGCACAGAGCTGCAGGTAGGAGCTATTACTCTATAGCAATGGCTCAGAAATTAATTGGTCCAGCCATGCAATTGCAAGCTGAGTTGCGATGGATGTTGGTAAGATCCGCTTTATATTCGTACTTACTTGATATTATATTTTTTTTTCTTTGATATTAAAAGAGGCGGTCACGGACTCACAATATCGTACTGATAACCTGTTAATAACAAAAGTTGGTCTTTGAAAAGACAAACGTTGGGCTTAGACTTATATATGTTCTCGTCTCCAGCGTGTGAAAAATATAGTACCACCTCATTACACCATGCACCGCAACAACAAGTATCAAACAGCGGAGGAGCTGTTCAACGAGGAGCACAACGAGCTTCTGAAGTCAGCACAGGAATGGATAAAAGACACAGCTCAGTCGTGCTCAACCGTGGCAGTGCTCGTCGCCGGTGTGGTATTTGCAGCAGCTTACGCCATTCCTGGTGATAAATTTAAAGTACCAAAAGACTCTCCTTTCTTCTGGAATCTTCACCTGCATGGACTTGGCGGCCATCTCCTGCTCATTGTCTTCGGTGGCCTTTTTCCTCTCTATCCTCTCCTCTCCTCTTGAGTACCCATTTTTCTGTCACGGTCCTCCCCGCAAACTCATGACCGGTTTCATCTTGCTCTTCTTGTCCATGGCAACCACCATGCTAGCCTTCGCTGCTAGTATTTTTCTTTTGATTCGTGTCGAGAAGGAATGGACTAAGTCTCTGCTTTACTCTGTTGCCCTTTTTCCTGTCCCTCTATTTGGCCTGCTGCAATTTCCTATGTATCAGTTTGTCAAAGTCATATTTTATAAAATTATCAAGATTTCCCACCGCTTTGCCAAGAGAAAATCAGTATGTGGTAAGACCAAGGCAAACTGAATCAGAGAGCCAGCATGAAGCGTTATATGATTTGTACAATTTTAATATGTCTTCAATCTTCCTTCACCACTAATAAGGACTTGTCATAAATTGTATGCTAATTGAGATTTAGTATCATGCCTGTGTTTGAGTTGCTATTGTGATTTGGATTTATATATATAAATTTGTATACGTTGATTAAGGTGTGTAATGTTTGTTTTGCATTGTGCCTTTAAATTTGGTTCTTTTTCCTGCTTGGAAAGAGGAAAATCGAAGACCTCAAGTGCATAATTAAATACTACCAAGTGTTATTAACCACTTGAGCTAACCGTAATCAGACAATATTATCATGAAAATCATCTCATGACTTAAGTTACATAAGGACAACTACAATGACAAACTCTTCAATATCATCCCATAATCCTCATTTCATTTGTATGCTCAAATAATTAGCACTGTGGTCATCAATTAATGGAATTTACAGAAGAATAAATCAGAGCAAACTTCATGAAACACCTCCAGTATAATCCCATGATACTCCTCCGAATTCATGGAAACATAATAATTCAAGAGGCTGCGAAGATCTTTGGGCTCTTCAATCCGGTTCGCCATTATCATCTCCGCCATGGACTGCCTGAAATCCTCTCTTGGATCGTAAGAGCACTTTTCCATGGCAACCATCACAATGAATTTAGTTCCTCCTCCTGCTTGAAGTTGATGATGATCACCTGCTCTCTGCTTTCTTTTCTGACAATCTACATGTCTTGAGGCCTCCTGCCTCTCTCTAATCATTTGGTCCAATCTCTCTTGAACCATGGCATGTGACAGGCTTGATATGGAAGGGTACCTATCAGAGCTTGAGCTCTCTACCTCCTCTGAATTCGATGAAGACACGCTAAGCCTGCAGCTGCAACACAGAGCCCTGCATGCTCTCTGCTGAAGCTGGACTTGCTTCTTGCTCTGCTGCTGCCTGGAACTGGAGGAGGCTTTCATTCTTGGACATGAATTAAGCTGGAGCTTTGAAGAAAAATTTTGTGCCAAAATTAAATCATTTATGCACAATTGGCAAGTGGGGCAAGTTTATCATGATTGTGTCTTGTGTTTAGGACATTTAATACACGAGTTAGTGAAAGATTACAAGGCAAATGGGGAACATTCGTTTGGTTAATCGAGCCAGTAAGTAATCATGATGTTTAAGTGGACCTTAATTAACAGTTTTCTTTATAGGGTCTCATCTCATTGGTATTAGGTGGCCTTGTTTTGAAAGTTTGGTTAATCATATGGAAAGCAGCATCTCATTGGGGTTCCAGTTCCATGAAGCCTATTGATTAAAGACTAGTAGGTATGCACTTTACCATGCTGTAAAAGAAAACAGAATGTCAAAGTTGATCTTCATGGTTTCAAAATTGATGCTAAAAATATTTAATTACATTGGCATTCTTAAAGATTACAAGGAAAATACATGCATGCATGCATACCAATACATACATACATTCTTCAGGGACAAAGTGCTTTTCCTCACCTCTTCTGGAGTCTCTTTTTAAGTTTTAGATGATAAGATGAGCTGAATGGAGCTTCTTTGCGTATTTTCAATCTCCAATTTCTCTACTTGTTTAATGCTGCATGTTGCCTTATCCAATTATGCAGAAAATCCGACAAGGATTTTACACAGCTGGTGAGAATCTCTTTTGTGGATTCCTCCCTGTAGGTTGAACACAAAGCAAGCTAGAAAGGAAAAGTGAAAATTAAATCAAATGTAAGCACAAGGTGTTTAGCATGTGATCATATTAATTTGGATTATGTACAAATGATCATATGTTTAAGTTAATCTGTATGTACAAAACCATCATTGCTGCTAACCAAGTTGTTAAATGAGTATAGCGGCACGTGTTGGTGTTGCTATGATGATCCTCATTAGTAAAGCAAAGCTAAAGCATAAACATCCTAATGATATGATATTAAAGTGATCTGTAGTAGGCTAATCATCACCACATCTTTGATTAGAGGGGTATTGCCTCCATCATCTCCATGTCGGTTAAATTATGAGTTAAGCCTTGGTAGTTGGTAGGTATTATGCCATTCTCTCCGTGTTCAATTTGCTTAATTATTGCTTATCAATATTTTGCCTCATAAGCTAATGTAGACATGTGTTAGACTGGTCGGCCAAGACAGTTTGTCGGCTCTCTTACACCCGAATTCAATCCCCTTCTCCGTAATGACCTCACTTTTGGGTTTTCATTTGTGCCCAATTTTGGAAATTATGTCCAGCCCAGTGACCTCACTGTTGGGTTTTCCTTTGAGCCCAATTTGGGTGACGAAAATGTCCGAGGCAACTAGGCCCGTAGTTTGCCCAATTGTTTACGCAAATAATGATTTGCCACCAAGCACCCTTGATTTGAACGCAAACGAAGGATCTCGAATCCGGAATATGCCTTTTGCGTCTGGATTTCTGGCGCCCACCAACCACCGGAAGGTTAGGTATCTACCTACACGCAAAACTCGCCATCCAATATCCACTGCCCTCTAGACCACCATAACATACTATGCACCGCCTCTTCCACAAATCTCGTCCGTCCAATTCCCAAAATACCCTCGAATCCAATGGGGCAACAACTAACATACCGCTCCAAGGCGGAGAGTCCAAACCCTGAAAAAGACGTTCTTACCCTTTTCAACCCCTCGTTTAAACACGCACACACTGTCGGGAGTCAAACACAATTGAGTCGATTCACGCTTCGCTCGCAGTCACACCTAATAAAACACAGAGATCTCGGAGACACTGTCTGTGTGTGTTAGGTTTAACAATGACTCCTTCACTGGTTGCTAATGGTGGTGTCGCCGCCGGCGAGGCAGTTGCTGCGCCAGTCACCGGCCGAGTCGCCGCAGTCTACAGCGAAGTTCAGTCGAGTCGCATTGACCATGCGCTTCCTTTGCCTTCCGTGCTCACAAAGCCCTTCAAGGTCGTCGACGGACCCGCTAGCTCCGCCGCCGGCAATCCAGGTCAGTTTCTTCTTTTCATATTCTACTCCGATCCGGGAGTTTTAGTTGGTCAACCGATAGTAGCGTTTGATCTTGGAGAATTTCGACTTCGTAAGATTAGAAGATTTTGAAGTTTCACCTTAGATTTAATCCGTTAGATTTAGTTGTATTGGTGAAGTTATTCTCGTTCTGTTTTTGTTTTTCTAGATATTAAAAGCAGAATATTTGACGTGCAAAATAATATTTTCTTTCGGACTTTCACTTTCCTGCTGTTTCTTGGCGATCAAACAGAGGATTCTGTGTGTCTAGTTTTTTTTCTCTTCCCGTATTTGACAGTTCGTTTTGTGTTTTTTTTTTTTTTTTTTTTTCAGATGAGATTGCAAAGCTGTTTCCGAATGTTTTCGGTCAGCCATCTGCACTGTTGGTGCCAAGCGACTCCGATTCTGCTCTACCCCAGCAGAAGTTGAAGATCGGTGTCGTTTTATCTGGAGGCCAAGCACCTGGAGGGCACAATGTGATTTCTGGAATTTTTGGTGAGTGTCTTAATGATCAATTCGATCCTTTTTGTTAACTTTCTATTGTTTTTGAATTTTGGTTGAGTTCTATCTGTGTTTTGGTGTTAGATTACTTGCAAGACCGTGCCAAAGGGAGCACATTGTATGGATTCAGGGGCGGGCCTGCTGGGATCATGAAAAACAAATTCATCGAACTTAACTCCGAGTATATTTATCCCTACAGAAATCAGGTGAGAATTTTGAGGTGAATCTCTTAGTTTTGTGAAGGTTTTACCTCAAGTTACTTGTTGCAAGGAGCAATTAGTATGTAACACTGTAATTGTATATGTACATGCACATAAATCTATCATGAGGATATGTGCGTCTGTATTTAGATTGTAAGCATTGCAAGTGTTGCACATGTACTTAGCTATATATGTGCAGATGCATTTTATCAAGAAAATAATGACGTAATACTCATATTTTCTTCTTACCAGGGTGGTTTTGATATGATTTGTAGTGGAAGGGACAAGATTGAAACTCCAGAGCAGGTGACTTTGTTTTCTTTGTGAGGAAATTCATGCTAAGTATATTTGTGTAACCATTGACAACTAACAATTTTTCATGGATATGAATTTTAGTTTAAACAAGCAGAAGAAACAGCTGTGAAGCTGGATTTGGATGGCCTTGTTGTTATTGGCGGAGATGACTCCAACACAAATGCCTGCCTCCTTGCTGAAAACTTCAGGTATGTTGTGATGAATTTCTTTGGAGTGATTTTACTGGTCAGAGGAAACTTGCATTCTTCTCTGCTTGTGGCAGCTTTTTCTATCATTTGCTTGAAATTAAACCTAATGACGTGGGAATTTTCTTCTATGAAAAGAGTAGCTTACCTTTTCTTTTGATATACTTGTTTTTCTGGTTTGGTAATTTTCTCTTTTTATCTGTTAAACCAGGGGGAAGAACTTGAAAACTCGAGTGATAGGTTGCCCAAAAACCATTGATGGTGACTTGAAATGTAAAGAGGTCCCTACAAGTTTTGGGTTTGACACTGCTTGCAAGGTGACTAAAACCTTTAAAACTTTTTCTTGCTGGCCATAACTACTAATATAAACTCAAATTTTACACCTCCATTTTCTATTTTTGTTCATTTCCATCTTTCCTATCACAAACATGAAAGCACCTTTAATTTATTTGCAATGACATTGCATGTATTCAACGTATAATTTTGTGTTTCGCTGGTTAATTTATATGCCTATACTTGGTGTTTATTATATTATTTGTGTAATGATCAGGTTTAAATTCTTCTTGACCAACAGGAACGCCCTGAGCATTTAGATACCTTATGTGATAAATTTAGCTACCATTCACGCTGGTTCAGCATAATATTAATAGACTGTTAAAACGTTATGCAGATATATGCAGAAATGATTGGCAATGTCATGATAGATGCCCGGTCAACTGGAAAATATTATCATTGTAAGTATATCTACATCTAGTTGATAAAAATTATACATATTTATGTTTGGTACGTTAAGGTGAGATACCCATCTTATGGCTGTTATTTCAAATACACTGTCTTTAGCTGTTATTTCAAATACACTGTCTTATAGCTGGCATGCAGTTTAAGGGCAACATTTCCTCACCTCTCTCTCTGGCTTGGATATTTTCAAGTTCATGTGCTCAGTATAAATATTTAACTGAGTGTGTATGTATGCAGTTGTACGGCTTATGGGGCGTGCAGCCTCACACATTACATTGGAGTGTGCTCTGCAAACCCATCCAAACATTACAATTATTGGAGAAGAGGTATTGCTTTCAAAGAGCCTCCAATTATTCTTTGTACATGTTGTATTATTGCTGATCATCCTCAATTGTTAAGGTTATATAAAAGAACCACATAGTGCAAATATCCAAAGAAGAGGAATGTTTTGAAATACCTAATATTGCAGTGAAAAATATCCATTTGCTGTATATACCTAACTAATATTTTCCTACAGGTTGCTGCAAAGAAGCAGACTCTGAAAAATGTCACCGACTACATTGTGAATATAATCTTGAAGCGTGCTGACCTTGGTTATAACTATGGTGTCATACTTATTCCTGAAGGTCTCATTGATTTCATTCCTGAGGTAGTATTCTTGATCTTTAATGTATTAACTTCTTCATCCTCCTCTCTTCATCTTTCTTTGTATGTTTACTTAGAAATCAAATGTTCGACTGTTTCACACATACATGCACGCTCAAATAACTGTGTTGACTAACATATAATGTTTGTAATCTTTCCACTTTCAGGTGCAGAACCTTATTGCTGAATTGAATGAAATTCTGGCCCATGACGTCGTAGATGAAGGTGGGCTGTGGAAAAATAAACTTACAAGTCAGTCTCTACAGCTTTTTGATTTCCTACCTGAAGCAATCCAAGAGCAATTGATGCTTGAAAGAGATCCACATGGAAATGTTCAGGTACATTTACGATTTTTCTATTTGGCTTTCACCTGTCTGGGGATTTTCTGGGCATAATCATGTTTTGTATCTTTGTTTCTACCACTAGGTTGCCAAAATAGAAACAGAGAAGATGCTTATTCAAATGGTTGAGACTGACTTGGAGAAGAGAAGGCAGGAAGGTTCATATAATGGCCAATTCAAAGGACAGTCTCACTTTTTCGGGTAATTGTCTTTTGAACCTAGTGACATAATGCTTTGGCTTGATGTGGATTTGTTGATTGCATGTGTGCGCATCCCATGTTTAGGGTCTGGGCTTGAGGATAACAGATGCACTCACTGTGTGGATTGATCATTTTATTTTGGATACGGATTCAGGGTTTCTGTATGAGACATATTGCTTAAGGTTTTCATCCCTGGTTAGTTCACCTGTTTCGTAATTTATGCAGGTATGAAGGAAGATGTGGTTTACCAACCAACTTTGATTCTACCTACTGCTATGCATTGGGTTATGGTGCTGGAGCACTCCTTCACAGTGGAAAAACTGGGGTGATATCATCGGTTTGTGCCTCTATCCTATTTCTTGTTTTTTCAGTCTGCCAAACCGTTTTTCTTCTATTAGTTGCTGTTGGTTCCAGATTTTTATTGTCCTAATTGTATTATTTATGACTGAGTCTTTTTATGTGTGTAATATTTCGTGAGGTGTCTCCAGGTTGGGAATTTGGCTGCTCCTGTGGAGGAATGGACCGTTGGTGGGACTGCATTGACTTCATTAATGGACGTGGAGAGGAGACATGGTATAATAACCTTTGGCTATTGTTATTATGCAGTTGTAGGTTCTTTGTCCTGGTCCTAGGCATACCAGCATACTATTCACCTTTCCAAAAATAATTATGACAATTTTCTTTGGCACTATAAATGACCTTTCTGGTCTTTTACAAAATTTCATTAGAATAGTAGTTTAGGTTTTTTGTTTTTGTCTGATGTACTTGGCTGTAACTTGGCGTTCAAGTTTCTTCAAAATTACTGGGAGATTTTCTGAATGTTGAATTTGTTTTCCAGGTAAGTTCAAGCCTGTGATCAAGAAGGCAATGGTGGAACTTGAAGGTAAAGATTTTTCTTCGAGAGTATTTCTGTTCCTGCTAGTAGTACGCGTAGTGATTTAGCATATCAGGTGACAATGATCACTCTCAAATCTTGAATCAACAAACAACTTAACATGAACTATTCATAATGAATTTTCAGGTGCACCCTTCAAGAAATTTGCATCCCTGAGGAATGATTGGGCTATCAACAATCGTTACATCAGTCCTGGTTTGTGATTTCACCAACATTCTATGAACTTCACGATTCTTTTCTTTTTCTTTTTTTGGTGTTGTTAACCATGTGTCTATTGTAATTTCGATTTTAGCCCTCGCTACATTCATCTGTAACTCAACTGAATTTTTTTCATTGCAGGTCCCATTCAATTTCACGGGCCAGCATCGAATGCTCTTAGTCACACGCTACTCTTGGAACTTGGAGTTCAAGCCTAGGCGTTTTATTAGGCCTTGGTGCAACGTCGTTGACGTTTTGCCTTGTTTTGCTTTTGAGTAGAATAGTGGCACTTGCTTAAATTAAAAGATTGATGAACAAGAAAGTTCCACATCAATACGTGGAACTTGGGTGTGTCAGCCCAGCCCCATTTTTTCTTTTACTGTATCTCTTCGCTCTTTCCCTTGCATTTTTTAGATCGACTGTGAGTTTATGAACGACATGAGTCTAGACCCAATACAACTTTTGAGATTGCAGAAAAAATAAGCAAGATATAAAATAAAAACTTGTGTAATGGTAGCATTATACTATCGATTATATTTCGATCTCTTATCTTATTTATGAATATTGATGTTACTTCTCTATTTTTTTCTTCCTATATTTTGTATCTAATTTTTCTGGTCACCGATCCCCACCACATTATTTTACAAAAATAGTAGGGTTATGAGTAACCGAGGCCGGTGATGGTGCCAAATCATCTTAGGAAACGTAGGCTAAAATATAGATTGGTCACCTTTTGACGTCATCTCGTTTATTTATTTCTTTTATTTCCTAGGTTGACTCTCTCTATGATTTATACAAGCCGAAGACCGTCTAATAGGGGCATGGATGTACTTGTGTGAAGAGACCAGAAAACAGAGATGACACATGTGTTGCCGGGTGGGTTTGGGTGAGGGGTTCAATGAGGGATTTAATTCTGCTATTTAATTATTAAAAAATTTAAGTCTTATCTCAGAGGGTTTATAATGAGAGGGTTCAATCCAACAGTCTAATAATAATAACTCTAAACTGGATCAGGTGGGTTTAGGTGAGGGGGTTCAATGAGGGATTTAATCCTGCTATTTAATTATTAAAAAAGTTTAAGTCTTATCTCGGAGGGTTTATAATGAGAGGGTTCAATACAACAGTCTAATAATAATAACTCTGAACCGGATCAAACGGCTCATTATAACCTCTCATTTTAGCCTATCTGATGAGATTGAACCCTTCCCACAACCCTTCATTATAGCATTTCCCGGTAGACCTCTTCTGGGTTTAGGTGCTAAACCAAGTATAATTGTGAGTTTTACAGAAAGGTTTTGGATGCGATACGAAAAAGAAACCTTTGGACAAGACATATGATACGATCGCTTTGGCTCACATTATTGAGGCACATGACATTTCGTTCACCGTAGATGATGACTCATTCTCGATCGACTCATTGGAAATGTTTTATGCGTGGAGAGTTGGGACCATGTAATGATATAATAATGTTTAGGTGGCACTTGGAAAAACAACGAGGGCGTAATCACAGCACATTCATGTGCGACTTTAGTTTTTTTTATCATTTTGTTCCTTCAACAGAATATAGGGATGAGCTGCTTTAATCTGTGTACAATTTGATACCATATATAGACTTTAAAAATGTATGAAAAATAAGAATAAGGAATGAGTTATTATAGAATAGTATGATAGTATGATTACGTGATATATTTTGTATATGTATCATGATATAAATGAATATTTATCGATATTATTCTTTAAAAAAAAGAAAAATAAACTGTATCACCCATCCATATTATAACCCGTATTCAATCAGTATCACATACTATCATGATATCTTATTATATAATTCAATGTTAGTGCAAATATCATTTCGCCTTCAATTCAAAGCCCAAGTGAAGTGCAATTTTAAATTTTACACGAAAATAGTAAAATAGTAGCTAACCATCACGTCAGAAGAGCGAAAAGATTAAGCAAAAAGAAAAAAGAAAACCCCAAAAAGGGAGAAACGCATGTGTGAACGGAGATAGGTTGCTATTTTTTATCAATCACACCTGTGGAATAGTAAAACAATGTTACTCTCATAAGCATGGTGACAAAGTTGGGACTGGTGTGCAATAAAAACCAATAGAGTGTAAAAATCGAGGATAGCGAAGCCCAAGACCTAGTGCTATGAGCCACTGAACCCTCTTGGGTACTACTATCCCTGGCTGAGTCCTGAGCGACTGGTTCCTGGATGTGGGTTGCTCGAGGTTTCCTAGATAAAGCATTGGGCTGTGGATGCAATAAAGCCTTCCTTCCTTTCCCTTGTTGAAGTGGGTGGGGGGCCACCATCTTCATCTTCTAATAACAGTTCATGCTCAACATCAAAATAGAATCAAAATAAACAAAAGAAGAAAATTAAGAGAGAGAGAGAGAGAGAGAGAGCTTTTGTCTTGTGCACTTGTTTTATGTTTGTTGTGAAGAGCCCCAAGGAAGGATGGCAATATATGGGAAATACAGAGAATAATAGTTCACCTAATATCTCTAAAGTTGTAAACCCATCAAAAGCAAAAAATTAAGCAATATGGACCCTTTGATAGTCCTTATATCATGTGTTCTTGTCCTTATACCGATTACAGGCCTTCAACTTTTTTGTGATTCATGACAGCCTGGGTCCTTTTGTTTTCTTCTTTTTGGTTTTTCAATTGAGAGATAATGCTATTAGCCCTCTTCACTCGTATGTAACTCATATGCTCCACATGATTAAACTAATTATGATCTTATCTCAATGAATTACTAATAAGAGCGGTTCTATGATGAGTCTTTAAACGGGTAATGTGAAAATCATATCGTGAATTGTGCTTACATCAGTCGTGCGTTACTACTATAGTGTAAGGACACGACACGACACGTAGAGTTGATATATATGAACAAAGGTCTGTTTCGGAGGGAGGGGCCCGTTACATCGATGGAGAAGGTTGTTTTTTTGCTTTTCACATGGCTCATCATTTTGCCTACAAACAAACGCCATTAACAGAAGGGAAAAAAGGAAGATCCTTTTCAGCCATTCCCAATAGCTATGCTTTTGGTTCCTAGGTCCACAGCCACCACCATTACTAGCATACAACAACTTACCCATCATCTTCCTTCTGTTCTCTCATTTTGTGATTGATATGAGATCACATAACATATCCACCCAAAATATTGTTGTCATTTTGTACACCTAAACCTAATGCATAGGTTTCGATATTGCCACGACCACTCCAACCGTGTGATCTTATTTTATTCCTGTTACTTTCTGCCCATCACATGGTCAATATTGATAGTTGTTGGGAAGATTAAATTGATAAAAGTTTCTTCATTCATTTACAGCCCGCAGCCAGCTAGTGAAAGCAAGTCAACTGCTAATAAAACGATAAATAGATGAAAAATATAGTTCATACTCAACAAAAACATTCTATAATCCACACTTATGCATTACAAAAGTATGATAGATTCACGAAGAATTTGCAGCGTATGAGTTGTTAAGATTAGTTATCGATGCGACTAAGATTTTCTATTCGTATTCCCTCTTCTCTTTCAAATTTGTATAATATAAAGAATTCGAAGTAGTCATAAAACGAATATGATATAATCAATTTGAGTTAGGGAGAGTTTGATTAGTTTCATATATGTATGATACCTAATTAGTCGAAAGTGAGTAAAATGATTGCGTTTGATGTTTTTGGATCAACAGGGATAAATAATAATAACGGGACTGAATGTCAACGCTCAGAATGACACTCTATAATGAGGAGGAGGTGCCATGAATCTGGGTAGGCAACTTGGTTTGAATTTGGAAACCCCACATCCACATACGACATCAACCTCACTTCATATATTGTCCACACTATTTGATGTTGGGGTTTAATCCACTTTTCCATGTTGTATATATGTTGTCAGCATATTCTCATTAATTAACTAATTAACTAATTAATAATAGGCTTATCATCAACCAAAATACACATCAGCTAAGCGATGCTCAATGATCAATTTGGATGGGAAAAATAATGTTGGATGGTGAATATTCCTTCTTTTTTTAAAAAAAAATTTATGCGGGTGAATATTCCTATACATAATTAATAGGTAGGGTAAATTTGCAAACATGTCTTTCATTTTACAAATCAAGCCCAAAAAAGGTTGTACACATTTGAGACTCTCGATGTTAGAATAAAATCAAGATATACAATTAAATGAAAATATTTTTGCTAATTACTTTAACTTAAGGTGTATCTTTATTACTATTCTTAATACTTGATACGTGTCTATAAAGATAATCAAAACTCTCCATTTAAATTAGAAAGACATTGAAGTCGTTGCAGGCGAAATAAGAATATCCTATTGCTTTAGAAACTTGAATTGGATCACATATGCTTCAAATTTGGTTAATCTACCACATAAATACTAAATTAGGAGATATCATAACGTAAGAGTAGGATTTCGTACCATAATATATGATCATAATTCAAAAATCCAAAATTGCAATCTGATATTAAATTACAGTAATTAATTGTATTGTTGTTTATGCGCCTACGAAATGATCAATGGTTATTTTAGGTCAATGTGAATTTCACCAATTAATATTTAGCTCGTATTTGCGTGTACGCGTTAAGGCAGTATTTGGTTAAACTCCGATTTAAACGAAATTTGGTATGACTTAGGAATGAATCAATCACAACAAACACTTTAAATTCACCAAACTTATTATTCTCCTTTTCCAGGGTAAAACCACATCCATGACAATTTCTAATTCGCATTTGTTTTCACCTTTGCTACTTGTGTGCATAAAATTGGACCCAATACTAAATAGCAACCCAAGCTCCCTTCTCTCTCTGCTTTATTAATGCCTTGAAAACTCGTTCTCCTTTCTTTATTGTTTGTAGGGTCCCAAGCACTGAACTCTGAGCAGCTCACTCAGGAACCAAAAGAAACTTCCCACCTCCCAAGTATCTCACCCACGCTCTTCATCCTCCACACATCTCCCCCTCCCTCTCTCACTGCCAAAATCTCAATCTCAATGGAAGAAAGCCCCAAATTCAAACCACAAACCTTCTCGCAGAGCAGCAGTCGAAGAAGACGAACCATCACCGACTCTAACTCGCCCGAGTTCGAGTTCTGGATGGTCCGGAATCCCTCCTGCCCTCAACCCAATCTCCTCTCCGCTGACGAACTCTTTGTTGATGGCGTGCTCCTCCCTCTCCACCTCCTCCCCAACCAACCCGACCCACCTGACCCAAATCCACAACCTATCTCAGAACAGCCTGTTCCAGACTCAGAAACCGTCTCAGAACCAGCTGTTCCGGACCCAGAACCGGAACCCAGCCCAGGACCCGAGCTGTCAACCGCTCCAGTACTAACCGCATCGAAGCGTTGGAGGGACATTTTTAAGAAGGGCGAGAAGAAAACCGTCAAAGGTGAGGAGAATGATAAAGAGAAAGACAAGAAGAAAGAGCGAAAGGGTGGAACCGGAGCGAGCTCGGCCGAGTTGAACATCAATATATGGCCTTTTTCACGCAGTAGATCCGCCGGAAACGCGTATACCCGACCCAAACCACCATTCGGATCCCCCGCAACCCGGAAGGTGAACAGCGCGCCGTGTTCAAGGAGCAACTCGACGGGCGAGTCAAAGTCGAGAAAATGGCCTCCTGCAAGTCCGGGTCGGCCCGGAGTCCATTTGGGTCGCAGCAGCCCGGTTTGGCAGGTACGGCGCGGGAGCTCGGTGGCGGTAAAGAGCAGCTTGGAACCACATGTTCGGAATGCTGAAAAGGGTACCAAAAAGGAAGTGCCCGAGAGTCGCCGGAGTAAAAATACCACCGTTGTCGCCGGCGCGGGTGGTGCGAAAGGCAGGGTCTTGAATTTGAATGTTCCGATGTGCATTGGGTACAGAAGCCATTTGAGTTGTAGAAGCGACGAGAATAGTGCTGTAGGTGTGGCCGGCGGTGGAGGCAGTGGCAGCAGAAACCGCGGTGGTGGCGGTGGTCACGGTGGAGATAGTGGCGTCGGTGGTAATCTTTTTAATCTGCGCAGCCTTTTCACTAAGAAGGTGTATTAAGTAATATTAATCGTCTTTCGACTTTTAACTTATTTTTGTATAATTTCCGAGGGTCCATGGTTGATTGATTTTGTATAATCTTCTTCTTCTCTTTTCTCTGTGGCGAATAGAACCGGAAAAAAATATTTATAATATGAAAAGGGTATCTTTTCTACATGTAATTAGATTGAAAAGACAAATGGGTTGGTTTGGTTGTATAATTTTATTTATCTTATATTTTAGTTTGTTGATTTACTTCTGGACTGGAGCCCTACGTATTATCAACTTTCTGGACTGGAGCCCTACCTATTACCAGCAGCCATATGCCTTGTTGACTTGAGAAGCTTCACTGCATATGCAAAATTATGCAAATGCAATGCCAGCCATCAGGAAAGTGATGATGGCCTTTTGCCTTGCCTTTATCACAAAAAGAAAGGCAAAAAGAGGAAAACAAAGCGGTGTGGCTTTTAAAGATTTCACAAAATTGGTTGCTTGTTTGTTGGTATAGTACCATCTCCTCCAAATCCTCCTATCTACAAGTTTAAGTTGTAGGTTGCTATAATGCCGATAATTGTCCATGATGAAAGAAGTGGTCCTTCTTCCCAAACTGATTACTTTATTCACTCAAAGTTGCAGAGAGAGAGAGAGAGAGAGAGAGAGAGAGAACAGGCGCCATATTTTCTGGATACTGTTTTCTAAGTACGCACAACACAAAATGGCTGAGTGTTTGTTTTTTATAAGATTAGGCTTGGTTTGGTGATATTTTCACCCGCACCTCTTGAAAACACGATTGTGCACCAGAATATCCCGAACTCACTTATATTTGTTGGTGGTACACTGGTACTGACTGCAAATAAATACCTACATATTTGGATCTCGTTTGGTGACTCGGGTTAAATTGGATTCAGGTTAAACTGGATTGTAGATAAATCAAAGCTAGTTTTTATGAGTCATACTGCTCTAAATGAGACTTGTAAGACATAATATGTTGAACTGTTGCTGATCCACCCGCGCCACCAAACCAGACTTTAAATAAATTCAAATGTAAATTATTAATAATAATAAAAAGTACTATTACACATTGACGTAAAAGAAGGGGCCTAAACGTTGGACCAGATTAAGATTGGGCCACATAACTGAGATGGGCTACTGTGGCATAAAAACCCAGCTTTCTGGCGCAGCGATACTTACCAGCAGGCAATATAATAGAAACCACCATATAAAGTAAATTTAGGTTTTAGTCATAAATTTTTTTTTACTTTTAAAAAAACCAAATTTTTTATAAAAAAAAAACAGAAAAATCCTTCAATTTTCAAAACAAAGATACAAATACAAATTTTTTTTTAAAAATTCCAAAAATAATAAAGAAAATTTTATCTATTTTAACTTCTTTTAAAAATATTTCTCTCTCCTTAGTCTTTTTCAAAATGTACTTATAAAGTATCGCCGGTGTGTGTTTCGTGACTGGCTGGCTGGCAACATTTGAGTTGGGTAGGTGTGTGGGCATTCCGCGCCACATTTACTCATGAAAACAAACACACAGCGATCAAAACTACGGCACCAATTACTCACAAAGCTTTCGCTGATACTTAGAGACAGGAGACACTATGACCATTTTGCGACTGGTGGTTAGAACAGCTCGGAATCGGAATTGGCGGTCAATCTCCACTCCTTCCCAAACCCTAAACCCTCTTCCTCGTGCTCGCTCACGTGATATTCCAAACCCTCTCCTTCTCTATCACCGTATAGCTCTCTCCTCTCCTTTAGACTCATAATTTTCTGTTTAATTTTGCTGAATTTCAAGATTTTGAGATTCTACCATTTTGATTGTGGATGCTGGTGCTTCTGTTCATTTAGTTCTAGTTTGAATTGGATAAGTTTAATTTCTTCGGTGCCTATGCATCTCGCTAGAAATTGATGCTTATAATTGACAAATGCAGGGGCTTTTGAGCATCAATTTCATTCCAGTGCATCTGAAACGCAGGTGCCCAACCCGAATGGTTCTGGACGAAATCTTATGTTTCCAGCTGTGTTGGCTGGTTTGCTTGGAGTTGGAGGGATAGAGGTGGCTTATGCAGATGCGGCGGAGGAGGTACATTTGCATCAATTTTCTGTAGAATCATCATTCTTCGACCAATTTTACTATTCTTACTCTTTAACTTGTGCTGGATATTTCCAAGCCCTCTTCACCAGCTGAGTCTCCGGCAACTGAAAGTCATGTGGACCTGGATGAAATTTCCAAGAAACAACGACAGAAAATTGAAGATTTGCTCAGAAGTAAAGGAATTCGACGTGGTTCTTATCCCCAGTTTACTGTTGCTGTGAAGGGACAAAAGGTTATTGCACTTAATTGAAATGCCACAGTTTTACATGTCTAGAAGTTTAATACATGCTTAGACACGAACATGCACACATGCTAAGGTCTTATCATTAATTATGCAGTGTCCTCTTCAGAAAACTACTTGGTAAATATGATTTTGTTCTGTTGACAAGACGGTTTGTGATGGGTCTATAAGTCGGGACAGATCATTAATAGAAGGAAAGAAATTCTTAGCAATATAATATCCTTGGTTGTCGTTACTCCTCACGGTTTCTGAAGTTGATCTCTTAAACGTTGAGGCACGCCTGATAATCACATATTTTGAATACTCAATTTATAAAGGGTTCATCTACTTGTAGGATTTATTAGTTATTATATGTGGTTTTGTTCTCATAAAAGAATCCATGTATAGAACTCGTTCAAATCAGTGTTGATACGAGCTTCCAATGGGTATAGGTTTCCATCAAGTTCCAAATTCCTCCAGCATGTGAAGCTTCAAAACTGATTGCAAATATGGCTTCTCATCTTGGACTCAAGGTAGAAGAACATGGGGGTGGTTCAGATATATTGTTACGTGCTTGGCACAGGTATTCTTAGACCATTGATTCTTGGTTCTATTATTGTATTCTGAACTCTGACTATCAGATTCAGCTTAATCGTTATGTTGCATTTGTTTGAGCCATTTAGCGTCATTTGTAGTTGCGTGAACCATAATGTGCTAAATATTCTGTTTCTTGTGAACTATGTACGTGGAGTTGCTTGGCAACTAATGCTAACTCGCCCAGAAAAAAAGAAGGAAACTGGAAGTGATGTAGGGGAATTAAAAGATCTGAACAAACATGATGGAGATCTGCGCATCCTTGTTTTCCGCTCAGTAATTACCCCCTCAGATAAAGCTGTGAGTCTCTATTTTACGCAGTTTTTAAAAATCTTTCATTTTGTCTTGTTCTACTTTGTGCTGCTCCAATAGCACAACGGTAAAGAAGGGGTGGGCAATGGGATTTTCATATCAGTCAGCATAAAATATTGCAGGACATTGAATTTATGAAGGAGGGGAGCTTGAGTCCCGAAGAGCTTGATGCTTTGGTGGCTGCTTTACAATTAGCTGGGGCAAAGTTAGGGCAAAACAGTACTTTGGAAAGAAGACCGAGAGAAGATATCACACAAGTGCCATCTTCAGAGCTATTAATAGCCAGTCTTAAGTCAATGGGAGTGAGAATTTATGGAATTAATGAACCCATGTGAGTTCCTCTAGCAAAGAGATTTCATGGGACAATATTGCTGGATATGATAAGCAAAAACGGTAAGTAAAGCAATCAATGCTTGAACTGAAATGCGATTTACTTTTGTGACAATGCTTTTTCGGGGTGTTAGGATACATTCTTGAACTGAGGCCGTGTCCTTGGAAAGCAGTCAATTCACCACTGAGTTGTACCTAATATTAAATATGAGAAACAAAATTGTTTCTTGTATGAAAACATAATTGCCTTTGCTATCTCTTTGAAGAGTCACAGTAACATTGATGTTCTGGCTGAGTTTAATCATTTGTGTTAATATTAAATTACTCTGATACTTAAGAAAGTGAGCACGTGTGATTGGTTTGTGGTTAGATTGTATACGTATAAGTGCATTTATGTATATGCATGAGTGCATTCATTTCTTACCTATATTCAACTGCTGCTTCTCATTGTGTAGGGATATAGAAGACACTATTGGCTCGGCGTAGTCCTAAAACAATGATATTGTCCGTGGGACTCATTGTAAATTTTAGTCAAATAGACCTCGAGCTGTACTGTTTGAAGGTCCACCAGGTGCACCTATCAAACCTGAATAACTTGCTATATTTGGCATTGACATACTGATATCGATAATTTTAGGGAGCTGATTTCCCCACTCCCTTTTCCTTCACTTACACTCCTTTTTATTTTTTAATACTTTTTAATTAATTTTGTTCTTTTTTGTTCTCTTTTGTTCTCTCTCTTTCCTATTCTACCCTTACCCGACATTAATTTCTTTTTACTTCACTTTTATTTTATATATATATATATATATACCTTCAATTTTCAAAATCAAAATAAAAAAGAGAAAATAAAAATAAAAAATAAAAAATAAAAAACCCAACCCCTCCTGTGTTGTGCCCAACCAGTACCCTCCCCTTGGCACCGTCCCCACCCAACCCCAGCCACCACCTCCTCTCTTCCTCCATTTTTCTTTCTTTCTTTTTCCATACCCACCAATCTCTCTGTCACTCTCCTTGAGATTTGGGTTTGTTTTTCAATTTTTTTTATTGATTTTGATTAGTTAACACAGTGGGGGTTTGGATGGGGAGATTGATCTTGGGTGGGTTTGGGGTGATGGGGTGAGGGATTGGATGGGGGTGGCTTTGATGGTGGTTGGAAGGATGTTGTGGTTGAACGGGGGTGGGGGCTGCGGTGAAACTGATGTTGGTTGTGTAGAGGAAGTTGGGTGGCTCAAGAATGGTTGGGACTTGGGTATGATTTGGTTTGGTGGGTTGGTTTTTGAAATGATTCTTTTGATTACTTGGTATGGTTTTATGATTTTATTTCTTGGAAGTTGATTTTCTTAGTTTGATTTGATCTGTTGGGTGAAGAAACAGAAGAAGGCAGGGAGTTGGGATTTGTTGGCCTTGCCAGAATCCAGACAAAGTGAGACAAAAGGAGTTTCAGGGGCCAAAGTGAGACTCAAATACACTTCCCCATATAAAAAGAAAAGCCAAAAAAATATTGAAAAATGAGGGCAAGTGAAAATAAAGTAAAAAGAAAGAAGAAATGATATAAAAGGAAAGTAAAAAGAAATTAATGTAGGGTAAGGGTAGAATAGGAAAGAGAAAGAACAAAAAATAACAAAATTGATTAAATGATATTAAAAAACAAAAGGGAGTGTAAGTGGAGAAAAAGGGAGTGGGAAAATCAGCTCCCTAATTTTATGCACCCTTGATTCTTGTTTGTCATTCTGTCAAGAGAATGTACTGATTCATTAAAGTAGAGAAGTATCAAGTCAAAAACTTGTGAATTTGGTCCTTGTTGAAGACAAAGTTATCGTTGGTTGGAATCTTTTTCTACACAGGAGCATAATATTCATCATAGCGCTAATGGAAAACTAATGTGCTAGGGCAATAAATTAATTACTTCAGATGAAACACTTTAGAAAAGAAGCCAACCATGGAACTGGCTTTCTCTCTTCCTAAATTGTGTCCATTTTACTAATTCGAAATGATACATTTGCCATGAGTTTTTTTTTTTGTCAAAACTTGGGTGTGCTGAACCTTTTTTTGGGGTGCCAATAGAATTACCAAAACAAATAGACTTGGGGTTTCAAATGCCTGCTTTTGGAACTTATGAAAATTATATGAAAATTATGCAAATGCATTAGTTTTGATATTTGGCACACTTATTCAGAATGCGTGTTCAATTTTAGGTACAGGAAAGACATCTTCTGCTCGTGTCATTGCTAATCAAGCGGTGAGCTTCTAGGCACTACCATTTTTCGGTATATTAATTTATTTATTTGTCTATCTATTGGCGTGCTAAGTGACCTGTTTTTGCAGGGCGTCCCATTGCTATATGTGCCTCTTGAGGTTATCTTGTCCAAGTACTATGGTGAGCGTGAACGACTATTAGGAAGAGTCTGTTCACTTGCAAATCAACTCCCTGATGGTGCTATCATTTTTCTGCATGAGGTAATTGAAGCAATTAATGCCTAGCTGTGATTTTAGAGATATTCATCCTAGTGTTGTGATATGTCTTTGAGACTGATAATATGTTGTCGTTGTATGGTTTGACTGTAGTTCTATATTTTGTGGTTTGTTTTGAGATAACTTTGTTTCCTGATATATTGACTCTATTTCAGGTTGATTCTTTTGCTATTTCGCGTGATAGTGACATGCATGAAGCCACACGGAGAGTCTTATCAGTTTTACTGCGACAGGTGAAATTGGATTCTCATTGCTTTACAGTAATTTTGAAAACAAACCTTTAGCAAAGCTTCAATATTCCCCTTTAAGAATTACAGAACAGGCTTATTTCTAGATAGAGCATGGCCTGGAACAGGGGTTTGCTTGATCCAGACAGTGACTCCAACTTCCAAGTGATTTGAGGCAAACTTTAAAATAAAAATAAATAAAAAAGTAATTTGAGTAAAAAACTCATACTGTTAAGAAACTTTAGCGAAAGTGATGCCCTTATTAAACATACTCTTCCCATGCAGATTGATGGATTTGAACAAGATAAGAAAGTGGTTGTAATTTTTGCAACAAATCGAAAGCAAGACCTCCATCCAGCCATGATTAGGTATATTTTCTTCCATAGAGGATGATAGTAGTACAGTACCCTAAGTTGCCGCAATTGTTTGCCCACTTTTTATCAATAATGTGCAGCCGGTTTGATTCAATCATTATGTTCAACCTCCCTGATCAGCGAAATCGTAAGGAAATAGCAGCTCAGTATGCAAAGCACCTGACTGAATCTGAATTGGATGAATTGGCAACAGCAACAGAGGGGTAAGTTTTACGTAGGCCCTGACATACAAAAATTTCTTACCTTATTTCCCCTCTTTGATCACCATGTGCATGGAAATGCCAGTCTAACCTCCTAACAGAACAATAAACGAAAAGCTTCTTTTAATCCTAGTAGAAAGATCTGACTTTTGCTTCACTGTTTCAATCGTCCCTTGCCGTGCCATTTTTCAGAATGTCTGGAAGGGATATTAGAGATGTGTGTCAACAAGCTGAGCGGTCGTGGGCATCAAAGGTAAAGAATTATCTTCATCCAAGTTTTTACAAACATCTTATCTTCATTCATGGTTTTGAATTTGATAGATAATCGGAGGACAAATATCCAAAGATGGAGGAGAGCAAGGCAGCAGTCTTCTTCCGCCTCTGCAGCAGTCTTCTTCTGCCTCTGCATCATTACTTAGACAGTGCTCTGAATCGACTCAAGGGTCTACTCACTTCCGCACAACCACAGTGGTGGCGGTGGTCACGGTGGAGATAGTGGCGCCGGTTGTAATCTTTTTAATCTGCACCGCCTTTTCACTATGAAGGTGTATTAAGTAATATTAATCGTCTTTCAACTTTTAACTTATTTTTGTATCATTTCCGAGGGTCCATGGTTGATTGATTCTGTATAATCTTCTTCTTTTCTTCTCTCTGTGGCGAATAGAACCGGAAAAAATATTTATAATATGAAAAGGGTATCTTTTCTACATGTAATTAGATTGAAAAGTAGGTTTCTTAGCAGAAGCAAATGGGTTGGTTTGGTTGTGTAATTTTATTTATCTGATGTTTTAGTTTGTTGATTTACTTCTGGACTGCAGCCCTACGTAATCAGGTCTATTAGTGTGAACTTTCTGGACTTCCCTCTATTCTTTATTTCTTGTCCCAAGAAAAGGAAGAATAAAAGTTTGGTAACACCAGCAGCCATATTCAGCATATGCCTTGTTGACTTAAGAAGCTTGACTGCATATGCAAAGTACATGCAAGTGCAATGCAAGCAATCAGGAAAGTGATGGCCTTTTCCCTTGCCTTCATCACAAAATGAAAGGGCAAATGAGGAAAACAAAGTGGTGTGGCTTTTAAAGATTTCACAAACTTGGTTGCTTGTTTGTTGGTATAGTAACTATCTCCTCCAAATCCTCCTATCTACAAGTTTAAGTTGTAGGTTGCTATAATGCTGATAATTGTCCATGATGAAAAAAAGTGGTCCTCCTTCCCAAATTGATGACTTATTATTAGAACTCGAGCCAACCTATTATTCACTCAAAGTTGCAGAGAGAGATATCTTTGGGTCTCGTTTGGTGACTCGGGTTGAACTGGATCCAGGTTAAACTGGATTGTGGATTAATCAAAGCTAGTTTTTATGAGTGACACTGCTCTAAATGAGACTTGTATCACATGATATGTTGAACTGTTGTCGGTCTACCGCACCACCAAACGAGACTTTAAATAAATTCAAATGTGAATTTTTAATAATGAGAAAAAGTACTATTACACATTGGCGTAAAATAAGGGGCCTAAACGTTGGACCAGATTAAGATTGGGCCACATAATTGAGATGGGCCACGGTGGCATTTATACAAACAGCTCATAAACTAAAAACCCAGATTTCTGGCGCTGCGATAGAATAGAATAATATCGGCGGTGTGTGTTTGGTGACTGGCTGGCTGGCTATATTTGAGTTGGGTAGGTGTGTGGGCATTCCGCGCCACATTTACTCAGGAAAACGAACACACAGCGATCAAAACTTCTCGGCACCAATTACTCACAAAGCTTACGCTGATACTTAGAGACAGAAGACACTATGACCAGTTTGCGACTGGTGGTTAGAACAGCTCGGAATCGGAATTGGCGGTCAATCCCCACTCCTTCCCAAACCCTAAACCCTCGTCCTCGTGTTCGCTCACGTGACCTTCTAAACCCTCGCCTTCTCTATCACCGTATAGCTCTCTCCTCTCCTTTAGACTCATAATTTTCTGTTTAATTTTACTTAATTTAAAGATTTTGAGATTCTACCATTTTGATTGTGGATGCTGGTGCTTCTGTTCATTTAGTTCTAGTTTGAATTGGATAAGTTTAATTTCTTCGGTGCCTGTGCATCTCGCTAGACATTGATGCTTATAATTGACAAATGCAGGGGCTTTTGAGCATCAATTTCATTCCAGTGCATCTGCAATTCAGGTGCCCAACCCGAATGGTTCTGGACGTAATCTTATGTTTCCAGCTGCGTTGGCTGGTTTGCTTGGAGTTGGAGGGATAGAGGTGGCTTATGCAGATGCGGCGGAGGAGGTACATGTGCATCTATTTTCTGTAGGATCATCATTCTTCGACCAATTTTACTATTCTTACTCTTTAACTTGTGCTGGATATTTCCAAGCCCTCTTCGCCAGCTGAGTCTCCTGCAACTGAAAGTCATGTGGACCTGGAGGAAATTGCCAAGAAACAACGACAGAAAATTGAAGACTTGCTCAAAAGTAAAGGAATTCGACGTGGTTCTTATCCCCAGTTTACTGTTGCTGTGAAGGGACAAAAGGTTATTGCACTTAATTGAAATGCCATAGTTTTACATGTCTAGAAGTTTAATACATGCTTAGACACGAACATGCACACATGCTAAGGTCTTATCATTAATTATGCAGTGTCCTCTTCAGAAAACTACTTGGTAAATATGATTTTGTTCTGTTGACAAGACGGTTGTGATGGGTCTTTATAAGTCGGGACAGACATCATTAATAGAAGGAAAGAAAGTCTTAGCAATATAACATTCTTGGTTGTCGTTACCCTTCATGGTTTTTGAAGTTGATATCTTAAGCGTTGAGGCATGCCTGATAATCACATATTTTGAATACTCAATTTATAAAGGGTTCATCTACTTGTAGGATTTATTAGTTATTATATGTGGTTTTGTTCTCATAAAAGAATCCATGTATAGAACTCGTTCAAATCAGTGTTGATACGAGCTTCCAATGGGTATAGGTTTCCATCAAGTTCCAAATTCCTCCAGCATGTGAAGCTTCACAACTGATTGCAAATATTGCTTCTCATCTTGGACTAAAGGTAGAAGAACATGGAGGTGGTTCAGATATGTCGTTACGTGCTTGGGACAGGTATTCTTAGACCATTGATTCTTGGTTCTATTATTGTATTCTGAACTCTAACTATCAGATTTAGCTTAAACGTTATGTTGCAATTGTTTGAGCCATTTAGTGTTAGTTGTAGTTGCATGAACCATAATGTGCCAAATATTCTGTTTCTTGTGAACTATGTAAGTGGAGTTGCTTGGCAACTAATGCTAACTCGCCCAGAAAAAAAGAAGGAAACTGGAAGTGATGTAGGGGAATTAAAAGATGTGAATAAACATGAAGGAGATCTGCGCATCCTTGTATTCCGCTCAGTAATTACTCCCTCAGATAAAGCTGTAAGTCTCTATTTTATGCAGTTTTTGAAAATATTGCATTTTGTCTTGTTCTATTTTGTGGTGCTCCAATAGCACAAAGGTGAAGAAGGGGTGGGCTATGAAATTTTCATATCAGTCAGCATAAAATATTGCAGGACATTGAATTTATGAAGGAGGGGAGCTTGAGTCCCCAAGAGCTTGATGCTTTGGTGGCTGCTTTACAATTAGCTGGGACAAAGTTAGGGCAAAACAGTGCTTTGGAAAGAAGACCAAGAGAAGATACCACACAAGTGCCATCTTCAGAGAAATTAATAGCCAGTCTTGAGTCTATGGGAGTGAGAATTTATGGAATTAATGAACCCCATGTGAGTTCCTCTAGCAAAGAGATTTCGTGGGACAATATTGCTGGATATGATCAGCAAAAACGGTAAGTAAAGCTGTCAATGCTTGAACTGAAATGCGATTTAATTTTGTTGCAATTCTTTTTTGGGGTGTTAGGGTCCATACTTGAACTGAGGCCGTGTCCTTGGAAAGCAGTCAATTCACCACTGAGCTGTACCTAATATTAATTATGAAAATGGAATTGTTTCTTGTATGAAAACATAATTGCCTTTGCTATCTCTTTGAAGAGTCACAGTAACATTGATGTTCTAGCTGAGTTTAATCATTTGTGTTAATATTAAATTACTCTGATACTTACGAACGAGAGCATGTGTGGTTGGTTTGTGGTTAGATTGTTTACGTATAAGTGCATTTATGTATATGCATGAGAGTGCATTCATTTCTTTCCAATATTCAACTGCTGCTGCTCATTGTGTAGGGATATAGAAGACACTATACTGTTGGCTCTGCTTAGTCCTAAAACATATGATGATATTGCCCGTGGGACTCGTTGTAAATTTGAATCAAATAGACCTCGAGCTGTACTGTTTGAAGGTCCACCAGGTGCACCTATCAAACCTGAATAACTTGCTATATTTGGCATTGACATACTGATATCGATCATTTTATGTATCCCTGATTCTTGTTTGTCATTCTGTCAAGAGAATGTAATGATTCATTAGAGTACAAAAACATCAAGTCAAAAATTTGTGAATTTTGGTCCTTGTTGAATTTTTTTTATCATTGGTTGGAAACTTTTTCTACACAAGAGCATAATATTCATCATAGCGCTAATGGAAAACTAATGTGCTAGGGCAATACTTTAATTACCTCAGATGATGGGGAGCGCAAATTCCCAAAACAAAACACTTTAGAAAAGAAGCCAACCATGGAACTGGCTTTCTTTCCTCCTAAATCGTGGTCCATTTTACTAATTCGAAATTATACATTTGCCATGAGTTTTTTTTGTCAAAACTTGGGTGTGTTGAACCTTTTTTTGGGGTGCCAATAGAATTACCAAAACAAATAGACTTGGGTTTTCACATGCCTGCTTTTGGAACTTATGAGAATTATGCAAATGCATTAGTTTTGATATTTGGCACACTTATTAAGAATGTGTGTTCAATTTTAGGTACAGGAAAGACATCTTCTGCTCGTGTCATTGCTAATCAAGCGGTGAGCTTCTAGGCACTACCATTTTTCGGTATATTAATTTATTTATTTGTCTATCTATTGGCATGCTAAGTGACCTGTTTTTGCAGGGCGTCCCATTGCTATATGTGCCTCTTGAGGTTATCTTGTCCAAATACTATGGTGAGAGTGAACGACTATTAGGAAGAGTCTTTTCACTTGCAAATCAACTCCCTGATGGTGCTATCATTTTTCTGGATGAGGTAATCGAAGCAATTAATGCCTAGTGGCGGTCTTAGAGATATTCATCCAAGTGTTGTGATATTTCTTTGAGACTGCTAATATGTTGTTGTATGGTTTGACTGCAGTTCTATATTCTGTGGTTTGTTTTGGGATAACTTTGTTTCCTGATATATTGACTCTATTTCAGGTTGATTCTTTTGCTATTTCGCGTGATAGTGACATGCACGAAGCCACACGGAGAGTCTTATCAGTTTTACTGCGACAGGTGAAATTGGATTCTCATTGCTTTACAGTAATGTTGAAAACAAACCTTTAGCAAAGCTTCAATATTCCCCTTTAAGAATTACAGAAAAGGCTTATTTCTAGATAGAGCATGCCCTGGAACAGGGGTTTGCTTGATCCAGACAGTGACTCCAACTTCCAAGTGATTTGTGGCAAACTTTTTTTTTTAAAATAAGTAATTTGAGTAAAAAGCTCATACTGTTAAGAAACTATAGTGAAAGTGATGCCCTTATTAAACATACTCTTCCCATGCAGATTGATGGATTTGAACAAGATAAGAAAGTGGTTGTAATTGCTGCAACAAATAGAAAGCAAGACCTCGATCCGGCCATGATTAGGTATATTTTCTTGCTTAGAGGATGATAGTAGTACAGTACCCTAAGTTGCCGCAATTGTTTGCCCACTTTTTTATCAATAATGTGCAGCCGGTTTGATTCAATCATTACGTTCGACCTCCCTGATCAGCGAAATCGTAAGGAAATAGCAGCTCAGTATGCAAAGCACCTGACTGAATCTGAATTGGATGAATTGGCAACAGCAACAGAGGGGTAAGTTTTACATAGGCCCTGACATACAAAAATTTCTTACCTTATTTCCCCTTTTTGATCACCATGTGCATGGACATACCATTCTAACCTCCTAAGAGAACAATACACGGAAAGCTTCTTTTAATCCTAGTAGAAAGATCTGACTTTTGCTTCACTGTTTCAATCGTCCCTTGCCGTGCCATTTTTCAGAATGTCTGGAAGGGATATTAGAGATGTGTGTCAACAAGCTGAGCGGTCGTGGGCATCAAAGGTAAAGAATTATCTTCATCCAAGTTTTACAAACAGCTTATCTTCATTCATGGTTTTGAATTTGATAGATAATCCGTGGACAAATATCCAAAGATGGAGGAGGGCAAGGCAGCATTCTTCTTCCGCCTCTGCAGCAATACTTAGACAGTGCTCTGAATCGACTCAAGGGTCTACTCACTTCCGCACAAGGAAAACCCCAAAGTTCTTCTGAGACTGGCACGAAGAAGCCCAAGCTTTTAGTTGATTAAAAGTTCCTACATCCCATGCCCTTTTTGGTAGTTCCTTATTTATATGATGTCTAATTATCAGAGGTTTTCTTAAACAGCAGCAGTAGATATGGTCAAAATCCAAAATTTTATATAATTAAAGTAGAAGTGATCAAGTAAGTACAAGCATGAATGTGCCCCTTGAAATGTAATACAGGCAGGCACAAGCATATGAAGCACTGCCTCCATTTTAGAGGCTTGGATCTGGAGCTAAAATGAAATAAACAAACCACCCCCATTATTAGCGGTGAAATTACTAAAATAGCAAATTGCATTGAACAAGGCTCAACACCAAAGCTCCTTCCCTGCATTCAACAACAACAAACTTTGATCACTCTCAAATTCCACTACTTCAATCAATGCAAACATAATACCCGCCATACCTTTGGGAGATTGATGACGACGGCGACGGCGACGGTGACTCATCTGCGTCTTCAACTCGCTTCCTTTTACGCCTCGGACTCTGCTGCGAAACCAACGACGCCACCTGCAACTGAGTCTGCAACAGCATCTGAGTCAACTCGGCCTCCAGCTCAACCCGCTGCTTCTCCGCTTTCAACCGCAAAGCCTCCCTTGCCTTGGCCATCTCCAGCTCTGTTTGCTCCATTCTCAGAAGCGAATCGGACACCACTCGGAAGCTCGCCGCGAGTCCTGACAACTGCGTCGACTCGCCATCCGAGTCGGAGGAGCTCTCCGAGTCAGAGCTGAACTGCACGACAGAATCTTCACCATCGCGATCGGCTACGTTTGGGCGTGCGCCGGATAAGAGCCCGGCATCAAAGGCGTAATTCTGACGGCCCTCGTTGTTGCGTGCGTTCCGGTTCGGCGGTCTGGTTCGACCGGTCTGAAATGCCATTATTATCACTATCGGGCCCTCGTTTCGTTTGTGCGATGATCTTCTTCAACTACGGAAAAGCGCTTGGTTGACGTTTTATTGGTTTTACGTAAATAAGCAAATTTACAATTATATTATACACTTTACTCCACGGTAACTAATGTCACACCAAGTTAAACAGTTAAAAGTCAAAACTAGGAGAGCTCAGTAAACAGTCGGTGAGACCGCCCTCATCCTATCACATCTCACGTTTGGAAAATCTTGAACACGCGCTTCTGAAGAGCGTTGAATAAGTTATAAGTGACGGACGCACACATTAGCTGATCAGTCAAGTCAAGAATCAAGATCGCTCTCTCTTG